>NW_020797910.1:114014-158914 GCF_003369625.1 Aspergillus mulundensis | reverse complement strand
TTCTTGTTCATGGCTTACCATAAGCAAAGCATAGCTAGTTAAGTTATTTTTTAAGTTATTATAAGTAAAGCGTGCTAGTAATAAGTATAATACCTAATTATTTTACTAGTAATTATAATATATATATAAATATACCTTAAGCATCTAGTTCTAGCGCTTGGTTTAATTATTTAATTAAAAATAATATACTATACTAAGTTATTACTTAATACACAGTGCTTAATAAAAGGCTATTTAATACTTTAAAATAAAAAGTAAATCTTAATTTATTATTATGCTCCAGGGCGACCCTGTATTATATATAATTTTTTTAATAAATAAATTAACTAACTTTTTTATAGTAATCTTATTAATAATAAAAAAATATTTTACTTTCTTACTAAATTAATTTATAACTACTAAAATTATATTATAAACGCGCCCTTTATACTTTAATAAAGGTAGGCTAATAATAAAATTTATAAATATATTTTTTCATGGTGTATTTAGTATTAAAAAAAATATTAAACTTCCCTAAGGCAACTGCCTTAAAACCTTAAATTTTTAATATAAAAAATATTTTTTAATATACACACGTGTATTTTTATTAAGCTTTTTTTATTAAAACTTACGGGTAAGTAATTTAATAATTTTTTTATAGCTAAAGTAGCCCGCATAAAAATTATTATAATATTATTTTATAATCTTGTGTTACAACGCGGGCACGGGAGATATATAAATAACACCTTTATAAAAAAAGTCCTTTTTTTTTATACTACTTAATAATAAAAAAGGCCTGCCCTAAATTAATAAAAATTATATTTTTAAGTTATTATTATAATTAGCCTGTAAGAGTGTTTTTTTATTAGGCTGTAATTAATTATTACTAAAAGGTATTTATAATTAGTTTAATAATTTTTTTTTTATTTACTACCTTTATAATAAATATTTTAAGGCTTAAAAGTTTTAGGTATTTATAAGCCTAACCACGCGAAGGGATAGCTAGGTCTTTTAGTATTATTTTAGTAATAATTTATTAAAAAAATAAACTTAACTTTTTTTATAAAGTAAAAAGCATTTTAACTTAGTATTTTTTATTTTTTATTATATAATTTAATTACCGCAATAGTATATTTACTAAATTATACTTATTTAGCTTATACTTAATTTTAAAGTTATAAGCTATAAATAATTTTGCCTATTATACCTGCCTTTAATTTAAAACCTTTATTATAAAAAAATAGTGTAGGTTATTATAATTATACTGTATGTGTATAAAATATAAAAAACCCTTAAAATAATAATACTACTTTTTAAAGCACTTAACTACTATAAGTAATTTTTAATTATAAACCTTATAGTAAAGCTTTAGTTTATATAATTAATAAAAATAAAAGGTTATAGGGTATTATTAGTCCTATTTTTTTTTATTAAATAACTTTTTTTACTTTAGCTGTGTAATAATCCTAGTAATAATAAACTTTAATATATTAATAATAATAAAAATTTTTTTTTTAGGATTAAAATGCTGTAGTACTAGTGGCCTAGTAAAGTTTAACTTAATTTTTTTAAATATATTTTTTATATTAGTAAAAAATAAGAAAGGCCTACTTTTATATTTTTTTATTATTTTTACCAAGAGCTAGGTTATTAGACATGTTACTTTAATATAATTAAAAATAAAATATTAAAAATAGTTTATAAAGCCTAAAAAAACCTATAATTTATAAAATAATATTAATTTTAGCTAATTAATAATAGTCCGGCTGCGGTTTAAATTAATAAATATTTTTTTTTATTTAATAATAAAGCCTAAAAACTTTACCTTCTTTTTATAAAAACTATATTTTAATAATTTTACATATAAATTATGCCTTTTTAACTAATTAAGGACTTTTTAAACATGGTATACATATTTTTTTTTATTTTTAAAAAAATAAGAATGTTATTAAGGTAAATAATATAAAACTTGTTAAAAATCCTGCTTATAGCTATATTTATATAAAATTAAAATATAGCTAGTGTATTTATTAAGTTAAAAAACATAATTATATATTTATAGTAACTATAACAGGTCCGGAACACTATTTTTTACTTATTTTTTTTTTAATTTATATTTTATAATATGTGTTATATAAATCCAGCTTGGTAAAATATCTTATATTTACTAGTTAATTTATTAACTTATTAATATATAGTAATAAATAATAATTCTTATTAGTTATTATATTTAAACCGTGGTAGTTAATATAAAAATATAAAAATTTATTAAATTTTTAAATAAAAAGCACTAGCGCTCCGGTACTACTTTAAAATAGCTTAATTTATTTTTTTTTAAGTATTTTATTAAGATACTTCTTTAATATTTATAACTTATACTAAAAAAAACTATAAATAGGACCTTATAAAGGCTTTTTACCCTTTTTTAATAAAATTTTATGCTTTATTTTATTAGTTAAAAGTTAAGTAGCTTTTTATTTAAAAAAAACTTTACTTTAGTAAATATACTAGGGTAGCAGGACCACCTTTACTTCCCCTTTAATTTTTTTTAATTAATAAAGTATTATAAGTACCGGTTCCTTGCGTATAGTTTTTATAAACTTTTATAGTATTTTAATTTTAATAAAAGGTATATAATTTTACTAAGTTTATTTTATTATAATAAGGTAAAGGTTTAAATTTAATTTAATTATTTAAAAATATCCTAAAACTACTTAATAATTCTTATAAATAAAATTAATAATATAATATACTAAGTTAAATATTTTTATAACTTTTTTTAAATTATAAACCTAAGTACGGGCTTGCAAACGCCTATAGTAAAAAATAAAAATATTATTAATATACTAAACTAGTTATATTATATAGTTAGTATTTATTTTAATACCTTGCTTTTATAAATATTAAACTAAAATAAAATTAATATTAGCCTTAGTATTAAGTAGTGCCTTAAATTATTAATTTACCCTATTTTTTTATATCCTAAGATTTGCAAGAATAGGAAAAGTAGTTTTTTTTTTTAAATTATATAACTTTAATAACTTAGGGCCAGGAAATTACTATTTATTTTTTACTARTTTTTTTTWAGCTTTTTTTTATTTAAACAAGCCTTTAACAAGTGGCCTAATTTACTATAATTAAAATAAAGGCCCTTTTTTTTATAACATTTTTTTTTTTTTTAAAAAGTAAGTTACTRCTTTTTTTTTTATTTTTTTTTTTCCCCTTTTTTAAAAAAGCTGCTTTACTACTGTTCTAGTTTTATCCTAAGTTATTTTTATTTTTTTTATTTTTAAAGTTAAAACTAACTTTAAACTTTTTTTTTTAGCCTTTAAGGCCTTGTTACGCTTATTAATAAATTTTATATAAATTATTACTATATTTACTTTAAACATAGTTTTTAGGGGTTTTTTTAACTTTTCCAAGTATAAGTAAATATTTTTATTATAAGTTTTAGTAAGTACTTACGCCTTAAACTTTAAATTATTAAAGTATAGGCCTAACTTTATAAAGTAAAGTTCTTAAAAAGTAGTATTTTAAATGTCTTATTATTTAATTAAAAAATACTAGGTAATATAATAGCCTTGGTCTATAACTAGGTTAACTTATATATATATAAATTTTTTAAAATTTGCCTAGGTTTGCTTATTATCCTAAAGTTTAACTTAACCTTTTTAATAATTATAGGTGTTTTTTAAAGTGTTTTAAATAGTAAATATAATCTTTTTATTATTTATTTAAAACCTTTTAAAAGTATTATAAAAGTAATCCTTTAAATTTTTAAACTAAATTTTAAGCTTTATTATATTTTTTTTTTAACTTTTTAACCTTTTTAAACTTAATCTTAGGCTCCTAAAAAGCCTTTTTTTTTTTAATAAAGCTTATAATTTTTAATAATTTTTTAATACCTTTTTTATATATATTTAAAACTTTTAAACCCCTTAAAGCTAGCTTTACTAGCACTAGGTTTTAAAAATAAAATAGTTTTAAAATAATAACTTAAGTTATTTAAGCTTAACTTTAAACTAAAATTAAAAAAATTACTAAAATTACTTTTTTTTAAAGCTTATTAAAAATATTAATAAAAAAATTAGCGCGGGAATTAATAAAAAAATTAATATAAAAACTAATAATTTAATACTATTTTAGCTTTAGGTTATAGGGGTAACTTCCCCTTATTTTTTTTAAAAAAATATCCTAATTTTAACATGTAATATTAATTATATTAAAATTAAAAAATAAATAAGCTAGGAGTTATAGTCCTAGGCCACTCCCCCTTTAAAATAGCTTTAATTATAATAAATTTTAAATTAATAGGCTTTAATAATAATATAAAATAATAAGGTAAAAAGTATATTTTACCCTATATTTTACTAAGCTAGTAAACTAAATTATTTAAGTTAGGTTTTTTTTTTAACTATCTTTAATAGTAATAAAATTCTTAAGTATAAATAAAAAAGGGAACACTTTTTTAATTATTTAAATTTAGGTTTTAAAAACCTTAATTAAAATACCTATAAATTACCTTTGCTTATTTTTTAAAAATTTAATCTAGGATACTATTATTAAAAAAATTTAAAAAGTAATAAGTAAAAGTAACTTTAACTATAAAATTAATAAGTTTTAAAAATCTTTATTAATAATAAAAATATTAATAAAAAAATTTAATTAATAAAAATAAAGTATTTTAAACCCTGTTAAATAATATTAAAAAAATTACTTAAAAATTTAAAAAAAAGGCTAGCCTTAAGGCTACTTTTATAAACTTTTAAGCTATACTTAAGCTATTTTTAATTAAAAAATAAATATAGGTTTAAATACTTTACACACAGGTTTTTACTTTAGCTTATACTTAGGGCCTACCCTAGTCTTACCTAATTAATAACCAAGACCCTAAATATTAATAACCTAGTTAAGTTATATAGCCTAATATAATAGTAAAATATACCAAGCCTTAGCGGCCTAAGGCCAAAGCTTAGGTTACCTAAGGCGCTAACTTTAGACCAATAGTGGATTGGCTCTGGTAACGTTAAACGGAAAAACATTGGCCCTGACAAGGTTAAAATTAAGCCTAAAGTTATAAATTATACTAGTAAATAAAAATAAAGTTTTTAAAGTAAAGTAGCTAGTTTTATATAAAAATATTTAAGGTATTTAGTTAAATAATTATAACTAAGTAATATAATATACTAAGGCTTTATTATTATTTTTTTTTTAATTATTATTAATATAATAGTGTATGTTTGGCCTTTTACTTTTTATTTTTTATTTTAAAAAGGTATTAGCTAACCTTTTATATACTAGTAAGAATTTTTATAAGGCCTTTTTATATAAAAATAGCTAAGTAAGGTTATTTTTAGTATACCATGTTACTAAAAATTAGTAAGTAACCTTTTTTTTTAATTATTTTAAAATACTTATTAATAACTTTATATACTGGTAATGGCTCTTAAAAGTTTTATATAAAATTTTTAAGGCTATTTTAGTATATAATATTACTAAAAACTAGTATATAACCTTTTTTTTTAGCTTTTTATTTTTGCCCTTTAAGCTTTATAAAAT
The DNA here is from genome assembly GCF_003369625.1 of Aspergillus mulundensis. Taxonomy (NCBI): domain Eukaryota; kingdom Fungi; phylum Ascomycota; class Eurotiomycetes; order Eurotiales; family Aspergillaceae; genus Aspergillus; species Aspergillus mulundensis. The sequence continues at coordinate 153,376 of NW_020797910.1, read as the reverse complement.
ATTAAATACCTTATATTTTATATTAGTTAAATACTAGCTAATGGCTTTATATACTAGTAATAACTTTTAAAAGGTTTTATATAAAACCTTTAAAATTATTTAATATATAATAATTTTTAAATTTATTACTTATTTTAGTATTAAGCTAGCTTAGCTAAAAATAAATTTAAGTATTATTTTTAAGTATATTTTTTAATAAACTCCCGCGGGTTAGCCTTTAAAACTTTTTATTAAAAGTTAAAAGTTAGCCTAGTTTTATTATAATTTTATATAAAAATAGTTAATAACCTATTTAGGCAAGTTAGTAATTATTATATATAATAATATAAGGCTTAATTAAATAATATTATACTAGGACTTATATATAAATATTTTTTTAATTACTTTTTTAAAAAAAAAGTAAGTATTTTATATAAGTATTATTAATACCCGGGTGGTTTTTATCCTTTTATAAAATATATTTACCTTTTTAATATATTTAGTAGGTGTTATACTAATTATAAATAATTAAATAATACTTTTACGTGTATTATATAAAATAATTATTAAAAAGTAAAATTATAAATTATTTTTAATTAATCTTAAAATTATTATTAAAAATAAGCTACCCGCGGACCTATATAAAAAAAGTTTATTATAAATAATATAAAAAATTTAATTAACTTAAATTTAAAAAAAAAGGTAAAAAATTTAATTAACTTAAATTTAAAAAAAAAGGTAAAAAATTTAATTAACTTAAATTAAGATTTTTTTTTATTTTTATATAATTAATTAAGGGATACTATATTATAAATATTTAAGTATTTAAATATTTAAGTATTTTTATTTTACTTAAGTATTAGCTTATACCTTTTTATAATATTTAAAATAAGTAGCTATATAATAAAATTAAATAAGTTATAATATATTTAATTTTTTATAAGTAAAACTTAAGCAAAGGCACACTATTAAGTTTAAAATAAAGTTTTTTCCTAAGTGGCTAAACAGGCCTCCGTACCCGCGCTATGTCTTGATCAGCCCCAATACCTTGCATCTGAACCAATGAGGACCTTGATAGCTTGTTGATTCTGCGACTTGGGGGTGCTATTTGCTTGCGGAGCTTGTCATTGGCCATCAACTTCCGCAACCTGGGGAAGCTCAAGTGGCCATACCTAGCGCTTCAGGTTTGTTGTTAAAGTCCTGCTGAAACCCAGGCTGCCTTCGTCGGACTAGCGACACCAGCATCGCGGTCAACATGAGTCTCACGCCTCTTGACACGAGCCTGTCCCGGTTTCTCGAGTTTAGCATTACACTTGTTTTCCCGCAGGTATACGGTGAGGACGAGCTCCATGGTGCTGCACAGTCTTTGCTCGAGCAGTGGCCCATACTTAGCTCGCGTCTGAACCTACTTGTATTTCGTCCATTGCCTTCATGATTTTACTGAAACTGACATCTCTCGCAGAGAACCGACCTACGCGCCAGCAAGCCGGGGCAACAGCCGCACATTTTCAAGGGCAATCATATCGACAAGAAACTTTCGGATGTTGTCGACGTTTCAAGCATAAACTTAGAACACGCCAGCGCGAGCCCTAGCGACACGGTCAAACGGTTAGACAGCCTATTGAACTTCGGCAATGGCCTAAACAAAGCTCTTCGCGGACAAGTCTTCATTGTCCGAGCTGTCTTCTTCCTCGAAGCCACTGTCATCCGCTTTACATTCCAGCATCCCCTCTGCGATGCTTCAGGTCCGTGAGATGCGCTGTCTTTGAGTACTTTCCACTAACAAAAGTGAAGGCGCCCATGAAATTGCAAAAGCATACTGCGATATTCTCAACGGGAATACCGTCGAGAAAATATCATTTACAAGATTTCCACTGACACTGCAAGACAGCAACAGCGAAGGCGCAGAGGAGAAGGAGAATAATGCGCCAGTGATACCAACAGTTGCTGACACAGCTCGCCCGATTTTCCACTGGAGCTGGCGATACATGCTCAGGAAAGGCACGAAGCTGCTACTGCGAGACCTGCGACGCCCATCATGCCAGCGAGTCGATAGAACACTCTACATCCCCCCAGTGCAAATGGAAACGTGGAAGGAAGAAGCCCGGAGGGCGAACATCAGCGTCACGGAGCATGATCTCCTCACGGCGTTTATCTACCAGGTACGCATATCAAGCCCATCCGCAACATACCTAGAAGCTAATACATCCTCTAGTCATGCTACCAACGCTCCCCAACCTGCACGCAAGACTTTAGCCTGATCCTCGGGATCCGGCGGTACCTGGAACACCAAACGCCGCTACAAAACGCATGTTTCGTGCTTCCAGTGGCGATTGACTACCTGTACAACAGCCAAAAGTTTGACCTCCCGCCCCTCCCCGAACTCGCAGCAGAGATACGCCGCACAATTCTCGAGGCGCGACAGCCGCAGACTCTATCCGCGCTGCTTGAGTTCCACTCCCGCTCAACCAAGACACCCATGATCCCGCGGTGGATTGGCCGTGATCAGCCGCAGGTGGCGGTGACATCGTGGACAGATCTGGGATTATATGATCTGGATATCCGGGGATCGAAGCCGGTTTTCGTGCATGGGCAGCTGGATCTCTGGGGCGTGCTGAAGAAGTTTGGGCTTGGGATGGATGATATCGTTATTACGTGGAAGGGGCCAGAACATGAAGGGGGTTACTGGATCCGAGGAAGACTGAATGCAAGCGCTTGGGAAAATATGGAAGAGACACTGGGGCAGAAATAGAAATAAAGAGCTCGTTGCAGAGCACCCATCTCTGCGATGTTAGGTGCATCAAAAATCATCAAGTCTCACGCATTAACCATCTCCTTGAATATGCGGTCAAACAGTAAAGCTCCCCGTCAACCTAACATCGCGACTCGACGCGCCCACAAAGACCTCAAACGTCCCAGCCGGCACAACCCACTTCTGGACCCCAACATCCCAATAACTAATATCCCTCCTTGTAAGCTGGAAAGTGACAGTCCCAGTCTGCCCAGGTTCAAGACTCAGCTTCTCAAAACCCCTCAACTGCTTCGGGGGCGTGGGGGGCGCAGAGTCCGGGAACCCAATATACAGCTGCGCGACTTCGGCGCCGGACACAGCGCCGGTGTTGCTCACATACGCGGTGACGGTCCCAACGGCCGCAAAGAGGTCCGCCGGTCCACCGACGACCGTCTCACCTGTCGTCGGACCAGGTGTCGCAGATATAGCGGGGGCAAGGGCGCTATAGTTAAACGTCGTATAGCTAAGCCCGAAGCCAAACTCATACCGCGGCTCAATGGCATAGTAGTCGAAGTGGCGATAGTCGATGAACAGGCCCTCCGTAAACGGATCGGTCTGGGACTCCGTCCAGTCGGCGCCGTAATCCGCTTCAGATTTGCCAATGGTATACGGTAATTTGCCGGATGGCGCGTACGCGCCGAAGAGGATGTCCGTTAGCGCATGGCCGCTTTCTTGGCCTGGGATTCCGGCCCAGACGATTGCGACGACGTTCGGCTGGGCAAGGATTGTCTCGAGGGTTATGGGTCCGACGCTGTGAACTACCACGATGGTGGGCGTGTTTGTGGCTGCGACGGCTTGCACGAGCGCGTTGCCGTTGTGCCAGGGGTCGAGGTTGTTGCGGTCGCCCGGATGGCCTTCGACGGTAATATACCTGTGCAGTTGGGGTTTAGATTTTGGGTGCGATTAGGGATGTGAGAGGACATACCCCTCTCCAGAGTCGGCGGTGATGAAGACGAGCGCTGTCTCCGCGGCGGCGGCCGCTGCTGCGCCTGCTGCTGGGTCATCGGTTGTGCTGGTGACGATGGTTGTGCCTGTTGTTGCGGCTATTTCTTGGATTGCGTCGAGGGGGGCGATGAGGTACTACACCGTCAGCTAGGCATTTCCAACAAGACAAAGGGAAGAGGGAAGAACGTACAGGATACTCAGCAGTCCCGCTTCCCCAGCCCTGCGCAAGCGTCCCGGTATTGCAACCGCGGTCAGTACACGCGTTCGCGCCAGCGGGGTTAACAATCGCATCAGACCCAATGACGGCCAAACTCCCCGGAGTCCCCAACGGTAAGGAAGCATTGCTATTTTTCAGTAGCACGATGGAGTCGCGCGCAATCGTCCGCGCCAGCTCCGCATGCTCGGGCGTCGTAACATCCACGCTCGCAGCCCCGCTATCCCAACTACTAAACGCCACCTCAGGATGTCCCTGGTCCTGACCAACAAGATACCACGCGGCCAGAATGCGCGTAACCATATCATCAAGGCGCGCTTGTGGCACAGAGCCATTCGCAATAGCGAGGGCCAGATTCTCGCCCCAGAAGATCGAGCCGCGAGGCGTATTGAAGTCGGAGCCTGGCATCGTCATATCGAGCCCCGTGTTCGCGCTCTGGACTGTACTGTGCTGCGCGTTCCAGTCGGAGAGGACATGGCCTTTAAACCCGAGCTCGCCCTTCAGCAGGCCGTTCAGGAGGGCGTCGTGCTCGCAGGCCCAGGTGCCGTTGATCTTGTTGTAGGAGCACATGACGGACGCGACGTTTGCGTGCACGGCATCGTAGAAGGGCCACAGGTAGAGCTCGTGGATTGTGCGGTCGTCCGGGTCGGAGGAGATGGTGTTGCGGTTGACTTCTTGTTCGTTGAGGAGGTAGTGCTACATTACCCATCAGTTCCCCTGCATCAGGAAGATGAGAATGTTAGAGGTTGACGCGTACCTTCGCACAAGCCTGCACACCACTACTCTGCATCCCCTCAATCGCCTCCGCCATCGCCACACCAGCAAGATACGGATCATTCGAGAACCCCTCCCAATTCCGCCCAGCAGACGGAATCTTCCCCAGCGCCCCAGCCACAGGCCCAAGCTGAACATGGACACCGAGGCCCACGGACTCCGCGCCCATCGCAACGCCCCGCGCGCGAATGAGCTCGCGGTCCCACGTCGCGCCGGCATTAATACCAGCGGGAAAGACTGTAACGGGGTTCGCGAAGCGCACGCTCAGGGGTCCATCCTGCAGACAGAGAGAGGGGTAGGGGATGGACGTCGGCTCGTAGGTATTCCCGACGCAGGGGCCCCCTTCCCAGGTGACGCCGGTGACGATGCCGACTTTTTCATCCTGCGAGAGGACGGCGAGGTCCGATGCCGCGCGGGCGTAGGCTTCGTCCCATGTTATGACCTGTCCGGCTGCGAGGGACGCGAGGAGGACCGAGATTGAGATTGGGGCTGCAGAATGGAGTCGTAGAGGACGCATTGTGAAGGCTTGGTCTTCGGTTTCGGTCTTCAGCGACTTAATCCCCGCTGGACTACCGTAGCAAAATGTCCACGGGGAATCTCCGGGTAATAAATAGCCAGCTACACCGGAAGAATGTGCGCTGGCCGGCCTCGATTTTGGAGGCAGGGTACAGCAAATGCCGTGGCGTCGTGGCGCCATGACAGTGTTTACATCGCATTCTCCGCGCCATCTGCACGCGCTGTGCCGGAGCCGAGCGGGCAGGGAGGTGGTTGGGCAGACGCCGCAGGGGGAAGAAAAAACAAACAGGAAAGTGACAGGGTCGAGGGCATGACATGGTCTTTGCCCCGCGATTGAGTTGCCTTTTCTCTGCTTTTAGCCGCCTTGGCTGGCGATCGGCCCATGCGTAGTCTGGGGTTTGCGGGGTATCTACGACCCAAGGCTGTCACTGCGCAGTGCTAAAGCCTAAGGGCAAGTTGGGCAACCTTGGAAGAAAGTGTTGGAGTCGGTATGCTCCTGCCAGCGGGTGGTGCCCCGTGCGCCGTGCCCCCTGCATTGCACGGGAAAAGCAAAATGTCCAGATTTTGGGATTCGGCGAGAGGCCTGTCTGTCCGCCTCTGTCCAACCACACCAGAGGAGTTGGGTACGATTCATCCAAGGGGTGGCTAAGGGAGCTCATCTTCTACGAAAGAAGCTTCACGGGAGATGAAAGAAATCTGGATTTGTTCCTTCGTGGAAATTTCCGGCTCTGCGGTTTGATCTTGGAGTTCCCCGATTATTCTCCGTCAGTCAAGACCTTCTCGATCAGTCTCGCGTGCTGGAGCAAGACCTCGTCCTTCAGCCGCCTGCCGACCAGCTGGATGTGGCAAGGCGCGCCTTCGACGTCGTCGGGTTTGTCTGGACGCATTAGCATCTTCAACGCGAAATTGGAGAACAACTTACACTCGGGGCTATACTTGACATCGCGAACAAACTCGGCGTCGGCGGCTTTATCCGCATTCCCAAATGGAATTACGCAGGCGGGATACTAGGAAATCAGCCTATAACCAGTGAGGAAAGCGACTTCCTTACATCAACCATATTCCAAATAACTGTGTAAATGGTCTTGCCATAGGTATCGTGCAAAGGCGCACAACTCTGGTAGGCTGGAGCAAGAACGACATCAACGCCGCTCTTCAGCCAGGCCTGTCGCGTCTTAGCGGCGACTTTCGCCTTTTCGATGTTCAGGTCGTAGAGCTGGCGTAGAGTCGGCTCCGGATCACCGCCCTTCACATTGTACATCAAGCTGAGGGACGGGATAAAGGGCTCGCCTCCGTCGGTCACATTGCGCAGCGGTGTACGGTCGGGGTCCATGTTGAAGAAGCGGTACGCTAGGTCGCAGGCATCCGAGAGAGACGGGATATCTTCAGCAGGAAGGTGCACCATTCGATGGCCGGCTGCGGCGAGTTTACGGGCCGCGATCTCCAAGGTGCGCTGCATGCAGGGGTGCAAAGGCAGAGCAGGGTCCTCTGGGAGCATTCCGATTGTAAGCGGTGACTCCAGTTGGGGTGGTTCGAGGTACGGAAAGCCGAAGGAGTTGTCATCCAGATCCTCCGGACGTGACGAAACCACCGTTCTGAAGAACAGATCGGCATCGCGCATGGATGTGCAAATCGGCCCGGTTGAAACAGCTATTCCACCCGCCAAACCAATTCGTCCAGGTGGTGTTTGGCCGGCAAATGGCAATCTTCCGACCGACGGTTTGAAGCCGTAAGTACCACAGCACAGCGACGGAATGCGTAAAGAGCCAGCGATATCCGTTCCTGCGCCCATGATGGAGCCGCGCATCGCGATCAGCGCACCCTCGCCGCCGCAACTACCACCGGCTGTCAAGGAGCGACCGTATGGGTTCCGAGTCCGCCCAAACACGTTGCTATGCGAGTCGGCCGTCATCATCGTTTGAGGCATGTGAGTCTTCACGTAGATAACGGCCCCCGCGTCAAGGAGTATATTCACCATTGGGCTGTTAAACGTCAAAGCAGGGTTGTCGAGAAAGGAGACATAACCCAGCGTCGACTGCACACCAGCGACATTATACGAATCCTTCAGACTAATCGGGATCCCGTGAAGCGGACCAACAAGCTTGCCAGTAACAGCAAATAGCCGATCCAGTTCCTTCGCACGCTCGATAGCGCGATCAAAGAAGATCTCCGTCAGACAGCGGGTGAGCTGCTGAGCAATGGCAGCCCTTTTGCAAAACGCAACAGCGATTTCGTATGCGCTGAGCTCGCCGTCCTTCAGGCGCGACAGGAGAGCCGTGGCATCGGAGCCCTCGGTGATATCGATCTCCCGCTCGGTGAGGATCCCGCTCTGTCGGGGGATGTGCAGGATATTGTCAAGCTCATCAGCTTTCTTGAGCAGTTCCAAATCGAGCAGCCATTCCTTGGGGATCTTAGCCGCGAGTTCATCGCGCTTGCGCTGCGCTTTCTTCTCCCACGCCATGGTTAGTTACGCGACAAGAGTAGGTCGGTCGAAGGAATAAGGTAGATGCACTGGAACAGACAGCGTACCAGGGCTTTATGTTATATCACGACTCACCGGTGACTGACGGGGAATTCAATGTAACGCAAGGGTACAGTCAGACCAGTCAGACGGTCACACCCGGTAGTTGATCTCACGCCCATCGAAGCATGTCGGAGGCCGACAGGTGGCAGGGAACAGGGATGCTGGGTCATTGTGCCGACTGGAGTGGGGTTCCGGAGAGAGAACCCTGCTGTCTCGATCAATTTCCATGAAGCATACAGAGGATCGAGTTCCTGGAACGATGCAGCTTGCATAAGGGGGACGGTGGCTTGTGCAGAGAGCGGGGGGTTTGCTGCGTTTGGCCGGTTTGCTCTGTTTGGCACGTTTGTTACATTGACAAAACAAAGGCTTATGTAGGCTTATGTAAGCGCCCTGGGCTCGCAACGCCTTCCCAAAACAGACGGCCGAGGTTCCCTCCAGCTTGGCCTGGCAAGGATGACCTGTGTTGCACTTGCATCACTTTCATCATTCAGCTGGCTTCCATGCCCCAGGTGTCTAGCTCAGCAAGAGCATCCGCGCTCTACTTAGAGGAGTTGTTCATTCGCTTCAATGAGCTCTGTTTCGTGCCCCATTTGCTCTCCTGCGCTTCCTTTCTGAGCCTCAGCTGCGGCAAATAACCCGCCAGCTTTCGCATCTAATTTGTGATCATGGTGGTAAGCTCCTGGTTACATACTGTTCGGCTGGCTCATGGCTCTACATCCATGTAAACCACCACCCGAGACTTTCAACCACTCGCTTATAAGTGAATCAAGGAGGTTCCTGGCCGTCACCTTGTCGACATCTTTGTGTGCCCATATCTTTGAACAATGGTGACGTTTCCTCAGCGACTCGCCATTGCTCGGAGCGCATCACACATTCCCTATTTCCGCGACCCGTGGATCTGTTCCAAGCAGTCTGCCGTGACTGTTCCAACCCGCCATCACTTATCCACCAGCCCACCAGCACTCCCCGATGAATTCTTTCGAAATACGTCGCGACGATGGATGTAAGCTCAGTCTATACTAGCTCTAGTCTCAGTTACTGATGTCAGCGAGATTCAACGAGACCGACCGTTTAAAAGAACGATTCGTCAAGTTTCGACCAACAGAGCTCCAACGGATCGCCGGCGAAGCAGTACAACAAGACTATTGCCCTGATATGTCTAAGTTTGCGGAGGGAGGCTTCAACAGAGTGTTTCTTCTGCGAGCAAAGAATGGTCGCGAGGTGATTGCACGGATTCCGACTCCCATTGCCGGGCCGTCCCATTACACCACCGCCAGTGAGGTGGCGACAATGGACTTTTTGCGAACTGTTCTCAAACTGCCGGTACCCAAGGTCTTGGGGTATTCGGCAACATCAGACAATCCCGTCGGAGCAGAGTATATTTTGATGGAGCGGGTGGAGGGGGAGAGTCTTTCCTCACGGTGGTTATCCCTCACCACGGACGAGGTGAAAGACATCACGACACAAATCGCCAATATGGAGAAGAGGATTTTCAACTTCCACTTTCCTGCGTATGGAAGTCTATATTACAAGAAGGACCTTAACGGGGAAGCCCAGGTATCAACCATGGACGATTTTGTTATCGGCCCTGTGTCTGCCCGGCAGTTTTGGCATGGCGAACGAAGCAAAACAGAGATTGACCGTGGGCCCTGTATGTTTTCCCCTCCTTCCTTCTCTGCTTCTCGTTGTTAGAGACACAACCGACATGAGTTAGGCTGATTACTGCGATAGGGCTTTCATCTGTGGACGCTGTTACCGCCGCAGCCCGCCGAGAGATGGCTGTCATTCAGCATCATGCCAAAGCCCAGCCTCGCCAGACATTTCTTCTACCAACCAACTATGACATTCACCCCTCTGAGCACAGCTCATTACTTTCGCGGTTCCTACAGTTGGCGCCTCATTTGATTCAACCGGGCTCTTCCAGCGCCCCGACACTAAGACACCCTGATTTGAGTCTGGGTAACATTTTATTGGCACCTGGAACCACCAAAATCATCAGTATCATCGATTGGCAGGATGCCGTGATATTCCCGCGCTTCATCCAAGCAGGCTATCCCGCGTTCTGTGAGCACGACTCCTCGCGGCCTCAAAGTCTGAAAATTCCATCTCTCCCCGACCACTTCGACGAAATGGGTCTCGACGAACAGAGACAATCCAAAGCAATCTTTCGTTTGGAAGAGGCCAACCTCTACTACACAGCCGCGACGGGAGTCCACAATGACCAACACATGGATGATTTAAGACTTCCCCATCTTGGAATGCTGCAGTATCTCCTCCGCCAGACAGGGTACCCCTGGGACGCCGACGTAATCAACCTCCGTGCAGCGTTAGTAGGCACCACGACTCCGTCGGTATGGAGCAAAATCACCTCGGCCGTTTGCCCAGTACAGTTCAGCGATGAAGAACGAGAGGCTGCGATCGCGGAATCGCAGGAGTGGAACGAGTCCGAGCAGCTATTGTCCCGGGTTCGAGAGCACCTTAATATCGACCTGGAAGGCGGGACCGAGCCGGACAACTTCGAGAGGGCAGTGCAGGGCAATCGCCAGTTTCGGATGGAGATGGTTAGACAGGCAGAGGCGGGCCAGCAGGAGATCTGTTGGCGTAATTGGCCATATAAAGATAAAGAGGACGATAGCTTGCCTCCTCAGACGTAAATGGTGCACTGATCGTCTGAATATGCGATGTATTATGCCTGCTTCATCTGAAACCAAAACAGAGAATTGACCGGTAAAACAAAACAAGGTAATATTCACAAAATATTGAGTATAGTATATACGTAAATCATAATACATGATATATATTCACATTCCTCATCACCTAAAACCACGGCAACGACAACGTATTGCTGTAATCGATGTTCGCCTCCTGACACTCAACGCGATCGCGGCATGTCCCAAACAACCGATCCCAGAGACGCGTCTGCTTCCCATAGTTCCCACTAGTCTTCCACCCAAACCGATGGTGCAGATCGTGGTCCTCGATGATGAGTTCCGCCTTGAACAACCGCAGCGCCCAGCTCAGCGTATTGGGAGGGATCGCCACAGCGCGGATCCCACTGTGCCCGGCCAACTCCGCCCACACCACATACATATGGCAAACCCACCACTCATAGAACCCCATCGGCATGCCCATGGCCTTCATGGTAAAGTACGTCATCAGCGGGATCCCCGCAATATCAAACAGTTCCTGCTCGAGGTCGGCGTAGAGCGTCAGGAGCGGGTTGGGGTGTTTCGTGAGGTGGTGGGTGCGGTGGAATTTCCACAGGCTGCCGACCTCATGCATCAGGCGGTGGTACCAGTAGAACCAGAAGTCGAGGATGATGCCATAGAGGCCTGCTTCCAGGGGTAGCCAGGACCAGTTTAGGGAAGAGGGGGCTTGGGATGTCCGGTAGGCGAGGAAGACGGTGAAAACGGGGCGGAAGGTCGAAGTTGAGAGGAGCGAGCGGACGACCTTGGCGACGCTGACGTCCGGGACGCCGTCTCGCTCGTGGGTGTCGCCGTCCAGGAAGCCCGTTTGGTGGCCGACGCGGCGGAGCACGTGTAGCTCGTGGATGGCGATGAGCTTGAAGGCGACGCTGTAGAACAGCACCGCGCCGAGCGGGGTGAGGTTCTGGCCTGTGTAGGAGGTGTAGACGTGGTGGATGAGAATCGGCAGGAAAGCGTGCGTGATGACCCAGCGATGCTGCTGCCATTCCGGGAGGTAGGGCACCTTCTCCGTCTTCTGGTGAACGGGGACATCCTTATCGAGTTCGATGGAATGGATGTTCAGGATCTCAAGAAGCCAGTGATGGAGGTTCCACTGGCTCTTGTCCGTCATCCGCCAGGTCGACTTCATCGAGTCCTTGGGGTTGCGCTGGGCAGGGACGCTCATGGTGGCGGAGTTCGTGCGAATCAACTTGTCAAGGTAGATCCGCGTTTGGCAGCGGGCACCCGGCGACTCTTATACCTGACTTGAGCCCCAAGTCGGCAAAATTGGACGCATGTGATGTTCGATTGTTTCGGGGTCGCTGGCCCCGCGGGCTCTGCAGATCCTCCAAACACGGTCCTCGGAGCCACAAAAACGGCTAGGGCGCATTCAGGGGAACCGCGACGCGGTCTTCCCACTGGCGGAGGCTCGCAGAGGTCGCCCGTTTCGTATAAGCGCTCGCCACAGCATCAACGTCGCTCTTGGTTCCAGAGTGTTCTTATCCCAACGTCACCAATCTTCAATCCACAAGCGCTTGTAGGCGCCATCGCTCAGATCCCGAGGTCTTCCTCTCGTTGTCTGCTGCGCCGGTGGTCTGATTCCGGGGTTTGTTTGATTGACGTTATCGGATCGGCGCCGTCAACAATGGTTCATCGACGGCCGTCTTCGGAGGTGTTGTAGGCAGCTACCGTCGGCTGGTCTGTGATCCTCGGAGCCACATGAGGGAACGATGACCTCGGCGAGTCCTGTGAAGTTATCTCGTCAGTCCGAGCCAGCCCACGAAGGAAGTGGAAGCGATGAAGCTGTTGCCTGAAGAGACATTTGAGCAACCTTGACCGACGCTAGGTCGTTGATTACCCCTCTTCACCTGGCGAAGAATCGAGATCTCCCGAAGCGGCGATCCGGTGTCACTTTGGAAGCGAAAACTCACGAGCTACAGCATGCTTCAGTGAAGCAGAATGTAGGGCCAACTAGCTGCGATTTGGCATAAGCTCCTAAGAATTGCGATCGAGCGAGAATCTTCGAGGAGTTTATGATGCAAAGCGTATGAGGTTTGTTGACTCTGCTCTGTTGGCAAGGTGACACAGCGGATGAGTAAGCACTTGCGCATCTGGTCATCGAGTACTCGTACACTGCACCTCATCTCATACGGCCGTCAATTCCGAGGTTAGAATTCTCAATACCTATAGCAGCTGCTGATTCTGAGTTGGTCCTGATAGGGCTTGGAAAGCTGACAATGTAGTTGCATTCTGGAACTTCTCCGATGCAGGAAGCAGAAATATATATCCCGGATTTCGGTCAATGAGCACCCTCAAGTCAGTCCCAACTACCGGGCATCCCTCAGCTTTGCCGACTCGCTTAGAATGGCGCTAACCTCTTCCAAGATACGATCCGAACAAGGAACCCGAACCACTCTCAGATGGCATACATTCCAAGGATTCGAGTGTACCATGGTGGAGAGGGCTTGGAAAGATGAAGACACGCGAACAAGTCATAAGCGGAATAAACAAAGTTTTGCCCTGTATAGTAGTGTTGAGTCTCATTGGCCGTGGGTAAAAAATAATTATTTATAAATAGCATTATAAAAAACCTGGTTTGCTGCCATGCCCCGCAAACCCTGGAATCAAACCCTCCGGTACCTGGATATACCATAGTCTTCCCTGCGGCGGGTAGACAGTAGATAGCAGTACTCGGAGATCGTGAGTTACCCCTGCCGGATCCCGAGGGGCGTGGGGGAGTTGATTTAGTCACTTCAAGATCTTGGTGACACGGTGATTCTAAATACCTTCATGCTCTGATAAGGATACATGCTCTTCCAACTGCGCACCCTGCAGGTGCTTTACCGGATGTGAGTATAAAAGGAATAAACGTCAGGGCGATGTTGGGCAGGCGAGTAGCAGGAAGCAGTACTAAACCTGACTGGACAACTAGGCCACAACTAGGTCCCAGGGGATGCTCCGGGTATTATGGCAATACCATGGAGGTCGTTGATTATCCTTAATCAGGGCTCTAGGTTTCCGGGGCCGTCACTTAGTATATGTATCTCTTACTCGCACACTGCCAACAAAGGTTCCTATGTGGGTGATGTGGATTTGGAACTGCCAAATCTGCATGACTCTGTCATGAACTTTCTTAGATGTTGAAATAGAACTCGATTCACTAGAAGGTCTCGCTATAGCGGTCGTACCTGTCATTTAATTATTGCATTTTAGGGAAAGGTACAACTATAGGTTCTAAAGTTTGATTGCTTTATGGTGTGCTTTACCGGAGACTTAAATACAAGGCATATCTTCACAAAGGGCACGACATATACGCAACACATTTACAATTGTAGTTCTTGTGCAATAGATAGTAAGTTATATTGCATTGTTTTAAAAAGTAGAGCTGGCTTCTTTGGCAATATCCTGGATGTGGTTTTCCATTTCAGCGTCGGGAAATGGCGATTTGAGCACGGTGCCATCATCGACGAGTTCCACAAGCCCCGTCAGCCCACCGGAGATGAATTGTCTTTCCGCATCTCTGCTAATGGTTTCGACCTTGTCATCTTCAGGTCCACTTGTTGCGGAGTTGTGTTGAGGTCCCTATCAAAAGCGAGCTAGGAAGTTCTTGCCATGGGAAGAACGCTGGATTTATCACTCCGTGGGCACCTGTACTGCTTCAATATCGTGACGAGCCGGGCCGGCCATTGGATCAAGTGTGGCAGAGAATGAAGCATAGTGAACAGAGCTCCGCATGCCTTGCGTCGGGGGCATAAAATACATCGGCTATGGGCAATATCTCGTGATGTGCTGCATTGGCGAAGACCGCGTTGTTTTCTCACCAAGGCAGTCCTTACTCCAACACATACTACTACTAAATATGGTTCTCTGGTCCTACAAAACACAGTCTGTTGTATTCCTACCTAGCAGTCTTGATTCAAACGCTCTGTTCAATTTGAGAAAGGAAAGGAAAACCCAAAAAACCAAAAGTGTCAATCCAACGCCATGATATCCTGCCACAACCCTTCAAGCCTTCCGTCACTCGTCGATCCTATCTTGAACCCTTTTTACTTCTTCCAAGGGAGGAGACTCCACACTGAATCAAACCTCTCCGCTTTCATAACCAAAACACCTTGGCTGCAATTTCTTCTTGCCGCTGTCAAACAATGGGGTTTTGCTTGTTGAACAGGTTATCCGGGTCGTACTTGGCTTTGACCTGCAGCAACCGGTCTGCATTCTCACCAAACATCTCCGACGGCGACAATTTGTTTTCTGGCGAGAGGTTAGCCATTCAAGTAGCAGTCGACGGCCGTGACTACCTACCATGGGTGTAATCAATAAAGTTCGACGTTGTGAGCGTCTGCTTGTGGCCCTGCGACAGGAGTTCATCCTCCGCCATCTTCCGAACCAAGTGTCCGAAGTTGATGAATTCTTCATCTTTGCTGGCATCGGACCACTGCAGCATCGTAGTCGCATGCAGCAGTCGCACCCGTGTAGCGAAAGCGGCCGCTGAAACAGGAACCTTGCAGATCTGGGTAGGGTCAAAGTAGTCTATCTCCACGGAGCTGTGAACAAGATCAGGTTCTTCGGTGAGCTTCGCGGCGACGGCGTCAAGGACTTCCTTCACGAACGTCGGGCGAGGTGGCAGCGCTGTTTGGAACCCTATCTCCATTTTTCGACCCCCAGGCGGCACCAGAGGGTCGAGGATGGTGCATGTTTCGGAGAAGGGTCTCATTGCCATGTCATCCTTCATGGGCTTGATCTTTAGCAGTGGGGCAAAGTGCTGGTGGGCCTCTTCTTCACTGCCATCGAAAAGCAACACCGTGCTCACAACCGGGGTCTTCAGGTCCTCGGGGTTGAAATGAAGAAGGCACTGCGCGGCCGCTTTGGCCCGGGGATGGAAAAGTGCCGCATTCAGCCCCTCGACGACATTCAAGACCTCGTCGGCGGCATAAGTCCTCATCCCATACCAGATGAGGCCGGGCTGTGGGTATGCCTGGAACGCAATCTCATACACAGCGCCTACATTCATCGCCGCACCACGAATCGCCCAAAACAGATCTGGATTCTGCTCCGGGGACGCGGTTAGCATCTCGCCGGCGCCAGTGACGACTTTCGCCGCGAGAATCGTGTCGAGCACAACCCCGTGCTGTGGAGTGTAATAGCCATATCCACCCTG
The DNA here is from genome assembly GCF_003369625.1 of Aspergillus mulundensis. NCBI lineage: Eukaryota > Fungi > Ascomycota > Eurotiomycetes > Eurotiales > Aspergillaceae > Aspergillus > Aspergillus mulundensis. The sequence continues at coordinate 137,791 of NW_020797910.1, read as the reverse complement.
CAGACTCAGCCCGCCAACGCCGACCTGGCCCACGGTGCCCAGGTTGACAGCGAGCGGGTACTTGCCGACTTCCTGGGCCACATGGCGCCATGTTGCACCGCCCTGGACGGTAACGATTTGGGCATCGGGTTCAACGATCACTCTTGTCATCTCCCTGCCCAGGTCAAGTAGGATTCCTCCCTCTGTCGAGGAAGTCGCGCTCGTTGAGTGGGCGCCGCCCCGAACCGCGATGTCTATAGAATGCTGCCGGGCATAGTTCACGGTGCTTGCTATGTCCTCGCCGTTCCTGGGACAGACAACAACAGCCTATATTGACAAGTTAGTGGGGGGAAAAGCAATCTAGAGTTGGGGCGTACTGCTCGTCGATAGATCAGATCAGACCATCCCCGTAGGCTTTCCTCATACCCGTCGTCGCCGGGGCCGAGCACGGCACCAGAGATTCCCAGCTGCGATTTCAACTGCTGAGCAGAGATCATTTTTGCGCTGCGGATTCAATCCCCTGTTCTGGAGTCGGTAATGGTCTTCTATACCAAGAGGCAGGCTTATGACAATGATCCGAGAATTGGTGACGTTATAAGGTAGTCTGGTGAACTTTACTTGACCAGCACGAGACTGCCCTCGTGCCCAGATCATGCGACAGGAGAATATCCAAAGCCCCATTAGATCTTCTCAATCTTGTACGACAATGACGACTAGGTTTTATTCATTGGTTGCCAAGTGTCATTAACTTTCAGGACTCACTAACCAACGTTGCCCGGAAATCTGTGGCCGCCAACTCTCATTGTCTAGAGCCAGGGGAGGTTTCCACTATATCGCATGCTTTATCCTACCCGCATGCTTTATCCTACCTAGGCATGTGTTACACCGCAGCATGGCGATGTCCGATCCATACTAGACACAGCAAATGAGTCCGTCAAGGTTGGATACGAAATGTTGCACAGAGCAACAATCGGACGATCATCAATATAACATCACAGACAAGATACAACAATGGATACAGAACATCCAAGCAGCTCAACTATACCCCCACAAGGGACAACGCATCGGGGGCCAAAGAACGCATGGTAAAGATACCCAGGTAGGGCTACACGAACCCCCTCAGCAAGCCCACCACCACCTCACTGACCCCCATAATGCTTCGCAAAGTACTCCTGCATACTGATAAGATGTTGTGGTTCCAAGCCTTTGTCCAACCGAGCCTTGTCCTTCAGCCGCTGAGAGGTCTCCACGTTATCCGGCTCGCCAAAGAACCACCCATTCGCATTCTGCATATACCGATAAACATCCTGCAGCTCGACCAGAACGGAATCACCGTGCGTCGGGAAATCCTCGTATGACTCCATCGGTATATATCGAGCGTTTTTTCCAGTCACTATAATGCCAGTCAGTGAAAACGGAATACGCCAGTGCAGAAGAATCCGAGATAACCAGGAAGGATGGGTGGAATCATAGGCCGTCTTGAGGTCCACTATACATACCCTGACTAAAAGCCCCTACCATATCCTCGTACGAAAACGCATCGCTCATAAGCGGAACCGTACGCCCATGCCACCTGCTCGGATCAAGAAACAGCGCATGCACCATCTCCCCAAAGTCATCTGCCACCGAGACAGTCTGCACCGTTCCCTCGCCCCCAACCCGCGGACTGGTAAAGGTGAGGTACCCATCCTCATCAGCCTGCATGGGAAATCCACCAAATGCAGCCGCGTACTCGGCGTCGATGAAGTTCTCAAAGTACCAAGCTGGCCAGGCGCCGATGACGGCGTCGAAGGTGGGGAATTGGCGGGCGAATACTTCCACGCGGTGTTTCGCTATGCGTTGTAGAAGAACGTAATTAGATCCAGTGGACTAGAGGACAGACGAAACCCGCGGGCCGCGGAGGGAGATAGATACTCACCGTCCATTCCAGGGACAGGGGCTTTCCCGTTTGTGATCTCTGCCGGCGAGCCACAGGTACTGTAGATGAAGACCTTGATGCCGGCCTCGGCGGCAATAGTGACCAGTCTGCGCCCGAGGTCTTCATCGCTTGGCCCGTTGGGTTCCATCACAGCCTGCGGAAATAAGTGAGCCAGAGTAACGAGTTGGAAGGTACAGCATTCCACCATCGGAACGAAGGATTAGAGTAGCTTACGGCATCATGGTGGTGCGTATTCAGCCAGAACCCCCATGCACCCTCGAGCGCAGCCCTCATCTGATCGTCATTGTGCCCGTCTGCCCTTACGACGTTGGCCCCAAGACGAGCCAGGCTTTGCGCCTTCTCGGATTCCGGATTGCGGGTCAGTGCCCTGATGGCAAAGTTCTCCTTGCTTTCCAGCAGGGAAAGCGTGATGGCTGTTCCTTGGGTGCCTTTACTTGGTTGGTTAGAACTGGGCTGAATAGAGTACAACGAACGCATGTGTTTAATCGAATGATAGTATGATAGCATGGCTTACCGGTAGCACCGTATACAACAATGACCTTCTGTGCGGGTGCAGGGGCGGATGCCATTTTCGTTGAAGAGTGTTGATCTCGGGTTCTGCTGGGCTTAAAGTTTTGGTAAAGCCTGGCTAGATGGTCCAAAACCTTGGTTATTGGACGACTTATATGTTCCTCGGGAGGGGAGTCTGCGAGCAATCTTGAGTAAGCCTTGTGACGTACGGCTGGGTTGGGGTAGTATGCCTTCGAATGGTAACAAGCCGTGGCCCCGCAGATATTCAATAGTGCTCCGCGGAGCTACCACGTTGACTTGGATTGTTCAGTGTATGACAAGGCTTCTCCATCTTCCCGTTGTGTAACAAGGCCGCGGAAAATAGGCAAGACTATCGCTCGAGCTTCCTTGCTCATCAGTGACGTGGCTAAGTGGCTGACATCCAAGCCTGCAATCTAGGTTACTCAGAGAGGAGACAAGCTTTGCGCTTAGAATGTAGCCAGGGTTGACTACATAAGCGTGGTATTGTCAGGTGGCATCAGCATTAAGCGAAGTCGTACGTACGGTGCAAGGTGAAATCATTGATAACGCGCAGGTAATCCATCATCCGCGGATCATATACGCGGGTGGCGCGAGAGTTTGTTTAAAATTTCCTACATTGGTTTGGTATTCCGGGGTTCTATGTGCATGGTTACTATCGCACCCCTGTGAAGGATTAAGAGGCGCGAAGTTATAGGGATATCTACGTCTGTCCCGTGGATACGGGGCGTCATAGTGGATCCCATACAATGAGAGGAGAGTCTAGAGAAAGACACTGGCCTAACAGCAAAGATGCTCGGAATTGGAGTCAGCCTTTCTATGGAGTGCAAGAAATGGATTGATCCATAACGTCATTGTATATGTCAATCGGCCCAGAGCAGTAAATAAATCGCGTCCGCGTCCTGCGAAATTAGCTTGAGACCTCTCTTTCATGGCCATTGACTCTCCAAACCTCCCATTGCAACTGCCGTAACCCGCCAGCCTATTATTCATAAGATGTCGCCGATGAATGGGGTACCAGGAGAAAGCCGCGGAGCTGACCTGGCGAGCGCTTTCGCGGGCCGGGTGTCTATCAACACTGCCCTCACTGCAATTGAAAGCGATGGACACGCGATATCATATGCCGAATTGCTCGCAAAATCATTATACCTTGCCGATAAAGTCCGTCAGATGGACCCGTTGGCGAGTACCCCTGTTGGAATTCTCATTCCAAGAGGAATCAACCATATTCTCGCCCAGTTGGCCGTTGTATACGCTGGGAAGGCATGCGTGCCACTTGAAATGAAAATGGACGACGATGGGCTAATTCACATCCTTGAGAACCTCCATAGCACCCTTGTCCTCACGGACGAAGCGAATGCACATCGGCTGGGGGGCTTCAGGTACATCCTTGTCGAGCACAGAGTCATTGACACGGATGACATGAACGTGCCGACTCCCTCCTCGACATCGATAACCGGCCCTAGAAGCTGCTCCCACATCTTCCATACCTCCGGCACCTCCGGCAAGCCCAAGGCCGTTGAGCTGTTTGCCTCCGGGCTTCTGAATCTCTGTCTCGACCCCGACGCCAATTGGATCAAGCAAGGTCAACGGGTGGGCCACGCAGCAAGCGTCGTCTTCGATATCTCGCTCATCGAAATCTGGGGAAGCCTACTCAACGGCGCGACGATCGTTGTTCTCCCGACCGAAATCGTCCTCGACCCCCTGGCGCTGTCCACTTTCATCAAAGACCAGCGCCTTGATGTTTTACAACTTACAACCTCGTTGCTCAACGTGACTGCCTATGCGTGCCCTGGGGCATTTTCAACGCTCGATACGTTGATTACCGGCGGCGAAGCTATCAATGCCCAGAGTATTCGGGCGATCTTCCAGGCTGGTCCGCCACGGCGCATTATCAATGGGTATGGACCTACCGAGTGCTGTGTTTATTGCCTTTGGCACGCTGTCTCACGCAATGAGGCGCAGCGTGGTTGTATCCCGGTCGGTAAACCGTTCAGGGATGTTGAGGTGTACCTGGTCGATGAGACTTTCAGGCCAGTGGGAGTCGGTGAGGTTGGGGAACTGCTTGTTGCGGGTCCGGGGGTGGCGGGTGGGTATATTGGGGACGAGCGAAAGACAGCAGAAAGGTTCATCTCCCTCCCGCAGGCTGTGAAGCCTTGCAGTCAACATCCAAGAATTGCCTACCGCACCGGTGATCTGATGCGCCGGGATGAGCGCGGTGTCTACTACTACATTGGACGGAAGGACAATCAGGTCAAGATCAGTGGGCAGAGAGTGGAGTTAGAGGCGATCGAGTCTGATCTTCAAGAGACCGATCTTGTTCACGCGGCGACCGTTGTCAAGATCACGCCAGAGCACCTCGGAAGCGCACCCTTCTTGGTGGCATTCTGCGTCGCTACGTCAGCAGATGTTACGCCTGCAGCTATCGCCAGAGACTACATTGCACGGTTTCCTCGTCTTCTGGTTCCCCGGTTCAAGCTCATTGAACATTTTCCACTACAAGCCAGCGGCAAAGTCGATCGTGGCCAACTGGAGCGCCAATATATGCGAGAGATAGAGTCTACCCATCCCAGCGTCAAGGCTGGCGCGTGCCAGTGCAGCAACCTCAAGGACGATCTGCGCTTTCTATGGCTTGACGTTCTAGGCCTACCTCATCACGGGATCCAACCGGCGGACGACTTCATTGCGATGGGTGGCACTTCTTTAATGGTCGCAACGCTGATTGCCAGAATCCATCATGCCTTTGGTGTTTCACTGCCCGCCTCGGTGCTCTACGGAAATATGACTTTGGACCGACTCGCCGAGTTCTTGACGCATATGCGGCCAGACGGCCAAGCATCTGTTTCTGCACACAAAACGGATGAGAAGTTGTGGCTGCAGGACTCGGAGTTGGGACGGGAGGTGCACTCTTTGTCGGATGTCCCGATAGTCGCGGATTGGGAGGCCGCATCCGAAGGCAGAGTCTTCCTCACGGGCGCAACGGGCTTCGTCGGAGCATTCTTCCTCGCACAGATTCTTCAGATCCCTACCGTCACACACGTTTGCTGCCTTGTTCGAGCGGACGATGAAGCCCACGGGTGGTCACGCCTTCATCAAACCCTGCAGAAATACCAGCTGCACCCACCCAATCTAGACAAGCTAACCGTGCTCCCAGGCTCATTCGGTAAACCTGACCTCGGCCTGAGCTTTGAGAAATACGAATCCTACGCGGAATGGGCCAGCGTGGTCTTCCATCTAGGTGCCCAAGTCAACTACCTCGCAACCTACTCAGCGCATCGACAAGACAACGTCATAGGGACACTGAACATGCTCAAATTCGCAGCCCACAAAAGGATCAAGCAAACACACTACACTTCTACCATCGCAGCCTACGGCCCGACAGGCTTCGTATTAGGGACGAAGTTCCTCCCCGAAGACGAGCGCCCAGCACCACATATGCTAGCCCTGCATTACGACACGGGCTACGCACAGAGCCAACTCGTCGCGGAGAGTATCGTCTGGAACGCGATTGACAACGGCCTCCCGATCGCAATCTACAGACCGGGGTTTGTAATTGGGCACAGCGAGACGGGGCTCTGTAACCCGGACGACTTTATCAGCCGGTTGTTTGCGAGTTGCATGGATATGGGGACTTATCCGCTCCTCCCGCGCCAACGCAAGGAGTTTGTCTCCGTTGATTTTGTTGCCGCGGCGTTATTGCATATCTCCCGCTCGCCTGAGAATATCGGGCACGCCTTTAACCTTGTCCACCCGGATAAGGACAGCGCGATTGATATCTCGACCTCGTTTGAGCTGTTGAACCGCCTCGCTTCGCATCGCCGGATGAGACCTACTACCTATACTGAATGGGTGCAGTCTCTCTCTCTGCGTCCTGAAGACCCTCTGTATCCTCTTGTGCCGATGCTGCGGGAGAAGGTCTTGGGTGAGAGGACGAGGTGGGAGGTGTATGAGGGTATGGCCGAGTATGGCCGGAGTAACTTGCATCGTGCTCTTCGGGACGCCCCAGAGGTTCTCAATTGTATTCCTATGGTCCAGCTTTTTGAGCGGTGCTTGAAGAGTTGGCTGGGTCAGGGTGCACAAGAGGGGAATGGCAAGTAGCATGGACTATCTATTTTCTTTTGGCTTCGGGGCAATATTGTCCGTGTGTGCTCTGAGACATGTGTATAACTTCACCTCGTTATAAGTATATAGCGTCAGTATCACGCGATGCTTATTTCCACCGCTTACCTCCTCACAGTGCAGAAGTCTCTCTCTAGGTGATACTCAACATCGGGCTTCCATAGTGGCGTGAAGTTGCCTGGAAAGCGTTTTGTACGTGGATGGTGAAAATGTGACAGTGCCTGCTCCCATGATCCGGACTGTCGTACCTACTTAAAGATCTTCTGGACATCCTCTCAGGGTATAGCTTAAGCGTAAACGCGGCCGTTGGTTATTCAAGAGACAATATTCCTGTGTAGAGCACCTGCATCCTTCCTCCGACTAAATCATCGAAACAGACTGGTTGAGAAGTGGTGTTCTTCCGAATACATTCAATCCAGCTCCCCGAGCAATGATGTGTAGATGATAACCCAAACATGCTAGGTTAGATAGACCGCATACCTTATCCTCCTCCTCCTCCCATATGCCTCTAGCAAGAGATTCAAGCTTCGCATTTACAGGAGGATGTTATCTATGATATAAAAAAAAGCGTGCCGCGGCTCTTAAGACATGTTTGGCGCTTTAGCACCCGCTAACATGCGCCTAGCTACAGTGCTACCGGCTTTTCTCGAAGACCATTTACGACACACAGCTGGATAACCCCTTCTTACGACTAGATATGGACTGCAATGATGATGAGGAAAATGGTGGCATTTTTTAAGAAACTAACTGCCGTATAGTAGATCTATTTAATCTACTAAGGGAAAAAAATCAAAAAGGAACAACTAAGCAAAAATTTTCGAATCTAAAAACCAAAGAAGAAAATCATGAATCCCAGAAAAAAAAAAAAGCAAAGAATTTCACTAATGTTCAAAATTTTCAATCCCTGAACGAAAACAATTGATAGTGCTACCTGCTCAAGCTCGCTGTTTAGCCCCATTGGGCGCAGGGCGTTGTAGATTAAGCGGTCGTCCTCTCAGGTAGACCGTAGGACGAAGTCGCTGATGTCTTCAAAATATTTCTTGACAGTTGTTACAATCTTGCCAAACGCACGTGCTGGGAGCTTCACTATTCTGACAAAGCTGTTGAAAACTTGGAGATTATATTCGAGCCAAAATATCAGCCATTGTATCTCCTATGTCAATAGGGTAGCGGCGCACTAACGAAGCAAGGAAGGTATGTTGCGGAGTTGTCTCCGTATTTCTTGGAACGTCTCTACCATCGGCTCGGCCCACATGAAAGGCTGGTGCGAATATTGGGGCATTCCCGGGACGGTCTTGTTCTTGAGCACATGAAGAACGGCGATCTCAAAACATATCTTCAAGCGCAACACTCGATCCCCATGGACCTGAAGCTGATGAGGGGACTCGGCTCTATCTCCTCGACATTGGAGAGACCCGCCTACCGTGGCTACAGATTGATTTGCTTCGGCTCAACTCTATACGAGGTTTTCCAAGGAGCTAGTCCCTACGAGGATCTCCCCAGCGATCAAGTGGAAGCACTGTACAAGAGGAAGGAGTTTCGTGATACCTCTAATATCCCGTGCGCACAGATTATCGAGAAAAGTTGGCTGTCCCAAGTTAGCTCAGCCGAGCATGTCCACGATTTCATCGGGAATATCATCCGTAGCACGCTTAACGTCGACTGTATCCTTTATCTCGGTGGTTCGGACGCAGCTCTGTGAATTCGATTGACCAAGTGGGGTGCCTTTACCGTGCTTACTCATCTGCCGCCCAAACCCACCTGCCGCCCAAAAATTGATCTCCACCACCAAGAAAAAATAAAGCTTTTTAACACATATAAAAGGTATAAAAACCCGAAATTTTAGTGGTGTATTTTACACTAGCTAATTACTTTATATATAAATTTAAAACTTTTAAAAACGCTGCGGTAGCCGGATCTCGCGGCCTTAATAATTTACTAAGATTAGGGTGTTGGGAATAACTTTAGGGCTAGGGGGGAAAAGTTTTTTTTTAGGGAATGCTTTTAAAGTTACTAGAGGCTTGCTTTTTCCTAGCTTGGCTAATTTAAAGCTATTTTAAAGCTAGTTTTCCGCCTCTTTGGCTATATAGGCCTTTTTTTTTAGTGGTCTTTTTTAGCCTTTTTTCTTTTTGCTTTAAGCTATTGTTTTTTTACATTTACAGCTCTTATTTTTACGTTTTTTTTAGTTTACTATTTCTTCTTCTTTTTGGCTTGCTATTAGCGTAGCTTATCTTTATTTTTTCTGGCCTTTTCCTATTATATAGCCTTATCTTTTTGCTTTTAAAGATCGCGGGCCTGTTAAATTTTTTTAAAAAAGTAAAAAATTGTATTGCCATTTTCCGGTGCCTGGAGTTAAAATATAAGTAGCTTTTTTTATTACCTTTTTCTTTTTTTATTAATTAAGGCCTTTTTAAGGCTTTAACTGCGTGCCTTTACAAGTATAAGCTTTGTATAAAAATAATAGACTATAATACTAAGTTTCTTAACCTTTTAAGGCTTAGGGTCTTTAAAAATCTCCCTAATTAATTTATTAATCTTTTTTTAGTTATCTGCTTGCAGTGGGCCCTCCGGATTGTTAATAAATATAAAAGTTTTATTTATATTTTTTTTAAAGCGCCTTAGTATAATCTTAGGATTAAAAGGGAATAAACTAGTTGCTTTTTATAAACTTTTTATATTTTTAGGAGATAAAGCCTTCTCCCATGCCGCCTAAAACAATCTAAAAAAGTTTTGCTTTGTAATAATGCTAAGGCCTTAGCAAGAATACATAAATACGTCTAGTTTATTAGTGTATGCCTTAAAAAAAAAAAAAAAAATTCTAATATTTAAAGGCTACAAAGTATAAGTTAAATAAGGCGGATAGGTAGCCATAAGTATTTTATTAACTTTGCAGTACTTTAAAAAGCGCATTATAACATGGGATTTATAGCTATTAAAAAAAAAAGCCTTTAACGCCTCCTTGCTTTATCCCTTATTAATTTATTAAATACTTGTTTAACCCAGGCCAATCCAAGGTTATTATTTGTTTATCCGGATGTAAATAAGGCAAAAAAATAGTTATAAGTTTATAATTTAAAGTTTTAAAGCTAGGTGTCCTGTAGTTTAAATATAGCTAACTAGTAGATAAGGCCTGGAGGCAGTAACCTTTTATTAGCTAATATACACGTAATAGTGGTTATTTACTCTTTATTTCCAGGCTATAGGCGTTGCTTCATCCCTAAATAAAAATAGGTCTTTTTAAAGAAGATCCTCTTGCATTTTGTAAGCATTTTAATAAGAAATTTTTTTTTATTTATATTATAGGTATTCTTAGCTAGCACCTTATATTTATTCATTTTCCGCTTTAAGCAGTTAAAATATAAAAAGTATTTATAGGCTAAATTAGCCTTTTTTCTTAAAAAATTAATCCTAGTTATATAGGCACTTATAAGCTTATTATTATATTTTTTAAGCTAGCGCGAAACCTAGTTGCTTCCTGCCTTTTTTTAAGTAATTTTAAATACAAAGTTTTTAACTATATTATAGGTGTAGAATAAGCCATGGCTAGCCTGTTAATTAATATAATTTATAAAATCTTTTAATTATTAAGTGTTAAGTAATAATAGGTTTTTGTACTGCTTTTTTTTTAAGCCTTAAATACCTTTATAATATTTAAATAAAGTACTGCGGTCTACACTAAATTCCTTGGTAATATTTATATATAAAAAATATTTTCCTGGCTTTAAGAAGTTAATATATTTTATTACTTTTTTTATTAAAGTTAAAATAAATAAGATATAGGTGGTTAAATTCTACAAGCAAATGTTGGTGTAGATGTTGTTTTGGGCGGCAGGTGGGTTTGGGCGGCAGATGAGTAAGCACGGTAGGGTTGTTGATGGCTGCGGGAATATTACAATCAAGGCTGTTGGGACGCCATCATTTTATAGTCAAGCGCCTGTTGCAGGTAGACTTCCAGAAGCAGGGAATGCTGCCTGGCAGTTAAGACACCAATGATCTGCCAGCAAATTATGCTCTTGGCTTGTTGCAAGGGACCTGTTCCTATAGACATCCAGGCGAGCCAATGAAGTCGCTCAATTCTGCCACTGCCCTGAGCACGGCGCTATTCCTGTTTGAAACCAGAAGCAAGGGCGGTGTGCCTGGTCTGGACACCCCTTGAGTGAGACTCAAACAGCTTCACACCCCAATCCCAAGCATGGAGCGCTCCAAACAAGAATATCGCGAGAGGATCTTGGCCCAAATCACCGAGGTCATATCCGAGGCTCTGCACGAACTGGATTCCCACCGAGCAGTCCGCATACTGGGCGATACGCCCAACAGCATCCTCGACGCCGAAGATTACCTGGCGTCCATCCACCCCTTCGTGTCCACGGTGCAGCAATGCCTTCAACAAAACAATGCCGACAACAAGTCCCGCTTCCTCGCCGCGAGTATCTACCCCGGAAAACATTCATATTTCATCGTGGATCTGAACAATGCCAACTACAACTATGAAACTGCCCATGAATGCAAAACGCCGATTCCAGTCTACGTTCTTCGGCTCTCCAAAAGGGCGCCGACGATCCGCAGGGCTCCAACCCTTGATGTGCACCTTGCTGTTGTGCTCGCGAAAATGCATAATTCGCATGGTCGGGACCCTCTTCCGCTCTTTGAGGATCATAACGATCCGAATCTTGCATTCAGCAACCCCCGCAGCCTGCGGAGATAAGACCTTTCCTCCGCCCAGCTGCCTCTGAGACTTGGTTGATTTATATTGGTCAGTGACAGAGCATCCCCGGCCTGAGCTGATGGTGGCCGACAACATGCCAACAACGCAGCTACGTCAGCAGCCCAGCCTAGGCCCAGAGCCCCAGAGACACTACTAAGTCCATGAGCCAATAAAGACCCATGTAATGAGAGCAAGCGTGACAATCAATACGAAAGGTTGGAGCCCTTTTGGCTCTGCTTAGAGCTTCCACCCCCGTAGTGGTGCGCTTTGACCCCTACCTCTTATCATCCATATAAATGCTCCGCGATCCTCGCGAGCACCGAGTCATCGGTCGCAAACTCCTCCATTCACAAGAAAATATCTCTATTCTGACAAGGCTAGAAAGTATGAAACTACGCGTCCCTTCACTCACCAGAGCATACTAATCATCCCAGATGTGCACCTGGAAGCAAGTACTGTATCAGGGCTGCTCCTCGTGTATGGAAGACCCAGAAAAGATTATCCCCTGCGACGAAGGAGGCGGAAACTGCGAGATCACCACGCGAACGCCCGCGCAGGTAACGAGGATTGAAACCGTGCCATCAAAGTGTCCTATCCATATCCACCGGATGACGCCTTCCAGCAGCGAAGATTCTTTCACCTAAGGGAAATTGGTGATTTCTCTCTTGACTGGTGACTCAAGATGTGTCTTGTCGGTTCTACATTCTAAGCGTTATATGTGCGGCATTCCGCCACAGTTTTGGTGCAACGCAGAGACGTGCTGACTATGTATTCGGGCGATTATTGAAAATACCAAACCATTATTCCACTCATGTCCCGTTCGATTACATAGTCCGAGGCCAGGTTGCCTGGTTATTCAATCCAATAACTCCGGGCTCAGAGCGCCGTAAGCTCTGGCAAATTGAATATACCGCTTACTTGGTCAATGTACACAAGTTCCGACGCGTCTGAAGGAGACCGCGAAGACGGGCGTCTAATAACGTATCAATCCATCCACCCGGGTTCGTAGCAACGCTTGCTTAGAAATTGCTATATAATAATGCTTTTAAGAGGAACTGGTTGTGCTTTCCCTAGCATAGGCATCGTATGATATACCCGCTGAGGCGACTTACTCACCCGCACGCCCTGCATACACTAGCATCAACATCAGACAGTCCAGTCGGCGAAAGCAACTGATAATTGGATAGACGAGACCATAAGCTTAACCATCCCATCCCCCTCCCCATTAGTCTTAAACTTCCACTTCCCATGCCCTGCCCGCCAGTCCGTTTCTCACGAAGAAGGTCAAGTCCATCGCCATCGATTCCAGTATAACAAGAAGTGGTGAAGGATACGAAGGTAACAAAGGGGTCGAGGGTTAGAGGGTGGCTGCGCCACTGCATGGACTGCAGCAGCGCGGTGAGGTGACGACGTGGATCTTGGTGAAGATTAGGTTAATTGAGAAGATGGGGTGGTTATGCTTCTTGCTGGATTGTGTGTTAGTCAAGGCGTACGGCATTCCGAAGAGTATGCAGGCCCATGAGAAAGGAAGCCGACGAGGTGCGAGACAAAGTGAATGCCCCCGTTCACCGCTGGAGGCTCGCGAGGATCTACGCCACGGCTCCGACTGAATGCGTACGGTATCCTACGCCGGCAAAGACACCGACAAGAGCAAGTTATACAGATTGAACATGATGAAGATTAGCAATAGTAGGGAACCGAGGAGTCAGGTGTATTCTTCCTAGTACCAAGGGGGATCATATATCTCCGCATACCGTAAAGACGGTCAAGCCAGACATGCCACATCACATCATCAAACATTCCCGTCACCAGCTTTCCCAGTAGCAGAGGTAGCGCCAGGATTCGCAACCTGGGGCTCAACCTCGTCATCGTCCTCGTCGTCCTCATCTTTCCTCCGGCGCACACCCTTGATCTTCCTTCCGAGCTTTCGCATCCCCCGGCTCGCCGGGCGATATACAAGCACAACCGGCTTTCCCACGAACGTTGCAATAGCGTGGAACCAAGGATCAGGGAAGATCCTGACGACAATCGCCCAGGGAAGCGAGATCGCCGCAACGAGAATACAGATAGCCCACTGCTCATCGTGGATGCGAACGATGCTGAACGCGGCGCCGCCGTAGAAGGCAATGACGATCTGGCAACCGACCATGATGCAGTTGATACCAATGAAGAACCAGTTCCGGTGTAGTCCGGTGAAGATGTTGAACTTATTGTCGAGACGTCGGTTGTTGAATTCGTTGAAGATCTGCATCCACACGAACGTATTGAACACGATAGAGCGTCGGATATCGTCTGGATAGTCGAGGAAGTTTTCGCGAGGCCCAAAGTGAAGGATTAAGGTAACGATAAGCTGGAAGATGGACTGCCCGATTATCATCTTCCACATTGTAGTTGAGATGAGCGGGGCGCCGCCTTTGATGGGCTTGCGATCGAGAATCTCCTCCGTTGGTGGGTCTGTAGCCAGCGCGAGGGCAGCAAGAGAGTCCCTACTGGGGTTAGTATCTGTTATACACGAATTCTAGGGAACTTACATGATAAGATTGATCCAAAGAAGCTGCACCGCGGTTAGCACGGACCGCATCTCGGAGTCCGCAACCGACGAGATGAATGTCAGAAGCACGGCGGTGATATTGACAGTGATCTGAAACTGGAGGAACTTGCGAACGGCATCGTTCACAGCGCGTCCCCACATGAGCGCCGTCAGAATACTGGAGAAATTGTCGTCCATCAGCACAATCGCAGATGCTTCCTTGGCCACTTCTGTGCCTGCAATACCCATGGAAAAGCCAATGTTGGCAGCCTTCAGCGCAGGGCCGTCATTCGTCCCGTCTCCTGTCACAGCCACGATCTCGCCCATCGCCCTCAGCCTGGTGACTAAAATGCGCTTATCCTCTGGTGAAGAACGAGCGAGCACCTGTAGGCGTGGAAGGACTTCGTCAAACTCGGCGTCGGAGAGGGTGCGGAACTTAGGGCCCTCCATGACGATTCCTCCAGTGTATATACCGCAGTCGGTCGCGATGGCCTTTGCTGTAACCATATTATCACCGGTCACCATCCGCACCGTAACTCCGGCATGGTGGCATTTGGCCACGGCTTCGGGAACGCCGGGTCGTATAGGATCTTGAATACCGACAACGCCTAGAAAGAACATATCCGCCAAGAGGAGACCGAGGTCAGCTTCCGTCGGATCGTCGGGGTCAACGGCATGCTTCGGCGGCCACTCTGCAAAGTCCCGCGAAACCAAGGCAATTGTGCGGAGTGACTGCTTTGCATAGTCGAGGATCACTTGCTCAAGCCGTTCCCGTTCGCTCGACAACATATCCACCGGTCCACTAGGCATCCATGCAGACGAACTGTATCCAAGCAGGATCTCCGAGGCACCTTTGACGAGAAACCTGTACTTGCCATCTGGCAGCTTGATGACAGCACCCATGCACTTTCGGCCAGAGTCAAAGGGCATCAACTGCACGACCGTCGCATTGGCGCGTTCCTCAGCGAGTGGGCCCATTCCTAGGACATCCCGAGCAAACCCTAACAAGGCAGTTTCAGTCTTGGAGCCGATGAACCCAGGGACACCGTTCTCCTCGCCTTCAAATGCAGTCGAGTTGATCGCTACAGATTCAATGATCATGCGTTTCTGCTCTGTGCTGAGCGAACTCGCAAACGCAGCTGACCGTCGTTCTTTTCCGGTCTGGTTCTTGTCGTCGAAATCGTCATCTCCGAATGTGCCAGTCACTACTGTCATTTTGTTCGTTGTCAAAGTGCCGGTCTTGTCAGAGCATACCGTAGTTGCATTTCCCATTGTCTCGCAGGATTTTAAGACACGGACAAGGTTGTTGAGCTTAACCATCCGAGTAGTCGCAAATGCCAGGGCCAATGTAACCGCCAGCGGCAAGCCTTCAGGAACCGCAACAACGATGACTGTGATTGCGACAATCAGGATATCCGTAACTTGAGAAGCCTTCTCCGTACCAGTGCGATCGTTCCCAGAGAGACCTCCGAGGAAGCGAAAAAGAAGAATCAAAAAAAGGAAAATTGCGGAACTGGCGCCCAGCTTAGCAATAGCACTAGCCAAGCGATCCAGCTTCTTCTGCAGAGGAGTGGGCTCCATATCCTGACGCATAGCCATGAGAATCTTGCCGTAACTGCTGTTGACGCCAACCGATGTGACAAGACATGTTCCGAAGCCTTCCAGGACTTTGCTGCCGGAGATGATGAACGGGTCCATGTCCTGCTGCTTGGTATGACCTTGTTCGAGAAGTCGGAGCACTTGTTCCCCGCCGGTCTTCTTAAGCTGATCCGATTCTCCAGTTGCAGATGACTCGTCGCATTTGACATTGTGCCCTTCAATGTAGACTCCGTCCACCGGGACCAGGTCTCCAGGCTCCAGGTGCAGGACGTCGCCGACCAAGACATCGTGAACTGATATTCTGACCGTTTTGCCTGACCGGATGACAGTAACCTCCCGGTCTTCCTTCTTCTTGTTGAGTTTGACGAAGGCCCGCTCCTTCTGGTAGTCGTTGAGCGACCCGACCATGACCACAATGACGATAGCAACGCAGATTGCACATCCCTCCACCCAGTCCAACGGCATCCCAGAGCCAGGCTCATGCTCCACCCCAAACGTTTCGTATAGTCCAAGCGCCAGTGATATCGCGGCCGCGGCGGTAAGTAAAATCAAGACCTTGTCGTTGTAGGCCAGCCACATCAACTTCCACAGCGGTGTCGCCTTCTTCTCGGGAAGCACATTCTCCTTGAAGACGCGGATGCGGTCCGCAAATACCTCTTTCCCAGGCTCCGTATGCTTCTCGCCACCCAATGCCTCGGTGTTCAACCCAGCACTCAAGTCCGTGCGGAGTCCATTCGCCAACCCGGCAAGTCCACCCAAGGCAACGAACGCTGGAAGAGACTTCGGATTGAGGAGCTTGTTGAGTTGGCCAGGTGAGTATGCGAATGGGTTGTTGTCCACATGGAAATCTGCCTCGGTCCCTGGATCCGGTCGCAGAGCCTCCTCCTGCTCGTCGGACGAGAACACACTCGGTGCGGTACTCGAGGATAGTTTCTCCTTCCCTTTGGGTACTTCGAGGCCTACGCTGCTAGTGGCCATGGTGCTTCCGCTCATCGCTCGATCTCGTCCAGTAAACTCGCTGCCGACGGCGGTCAAATTGCTATGCGAGCGCTCGCGTGTGCCACCGAGGCCATCATTCGGAACATCCGATTCTGATTCTGCAGGTGTTTCCTATACATCGTCAGCGGTTGAAAATGGCAGCGCCGGAAAACGTACAACAACGCGATCGAAAGTAATCGCCGGAACAGACCCTGGGGACGCCATCTTGTCTAGTTAAAGCAGTCCAAACAAACCAATACTTCCATTGGAGACACAGCATTCAGCACGCTAGGACGTCCAGGGCCTTGATGACTTTTAGTACGGTGCTCTGATTGCTGGGCTTCTTGCACAGCCTCCCTCGCCGCGGCAGCGACCCGTGGGTTAGGGCGAGGATTGGCCGGCCAAGCAACCCCCAAGACCAAGGGCGGAGCCCACTCCGCAGCTGCAGCAGGGTCTCGACTCGAGTTTTCATCACAATCGTGCTATGCTCAGCATTAAAGACGCTGTCCGGTCCTAATGCATGAAAGGGATTGCGCGGGATCGCCTTCCGCCAGGGACTTGGGGTAGCGCGTTATCGCGGTGCCGTGAGGGGCTTGACTTGGAGATGACTCCATACGATATGGTCTTTACCGGAGGCGGATGCGTGGCCGGGATCAACCTTGCTAAAAGCAAAGCGTCCGAGTCAGGGTCCAAGAGTGTTGTAAGCCAAGCTGCTTGACTCTGAGATTTGCGGCCTCGTCATTTCTGGGCTCTCCTCGCACTTCGTGATTGCGTGTCGCTTATCCATGGTACTAAGATCCTGGGCAGGTAAATGCTGTGCTGGCCAAGCAATCTGCTTGACCGATCTACCGTTCTGCAAGACTGCAACCAAGGCACCATACCACCGCTACCGCGTCCCGGCTTCCATAGTGAAGTATGTTAACCCATCGGAGTCGGTCTGGGCAGCGGTTCCCTGATTCCGAGACTAAATCCGGATGTGTTGCACAGCGTCTGTGACAAGGGATGGGCTGGGCCAAGGGTGTTGTCAGTTGTCACTGGGAGATCTGGGACCAAGGACCAAGAACGGGGTTGGTAGGATACGAATCAGGCCGTAAGTGAGAGACGTCGGGAGTAGATAGGAGATTCTCTAATCTCTATCATGCTTGGGCGATGTTTCAAAGTAAAGTGTCCCGAAGGTATGACAGGCGCGGCGTGGTCGTCCCACCGTTTCCTTCGACTACCCTGTCAACCATTTCGTATGTCCACTTTCTGGCCGGGGTAAGAAAGCCGCCGATCGTCGATAGGCTATTCTGAAATATTGATCAATTCGCTGCGAGACTTGTCAGACAGACTTTCCTTCGTACTCCGAATCGCTCTACTCAAGCTGTCCTTACTCAGATCGTTGGAGAACCATGGCGACCTCGACATCACCAATCCCCTGCACACCATTATCCCTCTCTTCTCTACTAGACAACGGACCCCATCCGCATTCATCCAAAGCGCTTTACAACCACCGCATGATTCAGAATCCCGGCAGATCCTTGACTGCTATGGGAATGGCGAAAACTCACGCGAGGGGGACGGTTGGGGTGACGGCGTTGGCAGCGTGGCAGTGCAGCGGGGTATCAAAACCAATTCACCAGTTGAGTGCACGAAGCCAACCATCGAAAAACAAAATCCGTTTCTCCCCCAGTCAGAGCTCTGCGACTCAGCGAACGAGGCGTGTTTGCCTCCTTTGTTTTCGCCTCTCGTAACCCTCGCCTCATCTGCTGATGCCAGCACGCCCCCCGACCTCGGCCAGCAGCCTTGCTCGCCAACCTTTGAAGAAAATCGGTTGCTGTTGCGATATGAGGGGAGTTGAGGATTTTTCGTCATGAATGTGCCTCGGATATCAGCGGAGCCAGGGCAGACTCCGTCTCGACCATCGGGTGAGACGGGCTCTGGCCGGGGTAAGACGACAACTACGGCCTGCGAGAGGTGTCGAAGGAGGAAGATTCGTTGCGACGGAGAGACGCCGTGTGCCACCTGTCGGCGCTTTCGAATTAGTTGTGTGCGGATACAGAAGAACGACACCCACGCGTTGGAGCAGCGCGTCCGCCAGCTCGAGGCGCAAATCGCTGAATTCACAGCCGGCGTATCGAGCGCTCCGAACGAAGATGCGAATCCATTGTCAGCCCAACAGTGGCCGCCAGATATTCGAATAGCCACCGATTTCGGCTCTCCGGGACCGGCAATAACCACGGATGAGTTTGGTCAGTTTCCGCCAGCGAGCTTGTCCCAACTAGACATTCCAAGCATTCAAGTTGTCGATTATGCGGATGCGTTCTCTCCAGTCTCGCCTGTTTCGCCGGTGTCGCTGTCGCCTTCGCCCTTATTTCACCCGCTGGCTCCTGCGCCTTCGCTGGAGAATCTAGACAGTCTTCGCCCTCCAAATACTGCTGCAGTTTCTCCTCCTGTGGGTGCATGTCCATCGCCGAACCATACCGTCATGCCGTACCTGTCTCCGAGGAGTCTGCCCGGGCCGTCCAGATCGCGGAGCTCGTCCATCTCATCGCTGGGCCTCGACTCGGATTGGGCGTCAGCACCAGGCGATCTCCCCGCGTTTAACTTCGAGAGCGACTTTCACCAGGCTGTTTTCGACATGTCTCCGACATCTCCAACTGCAGAGGCTCCACGGACGCCAGGAAGGTTTGAGGCTGAAATGCTGCTGGATAAATTCTTCGACCGCGTTCACAGATCGAAACAGCCGCTCGCACCGTATCCTCTCAATCGTAGCAAGCTGTTTGAGTTCCTCGACATCGTTGATTCCCCGCAACTCGCTCTCCACGGCCCTTGTTCCGTGTCGATGGCTCGCTTCCACGTGTATATGGCGATGGCGGTCGGGTTGAGGGTGGAGGCAGATGGGAGAAGCACCACAATGCAAATGCTGCAGAGTTGCTACCGACTGGCGATGGATGAGACGCGGTCGCCCTCGTTCTGGAAACAGAGGTTCTCGCTAGAGGCCGCGATCCTGGTGATGTTATTTTCACAGGTCAGCCAGAGTTTGGCTGGGATGTAGAAGCGAGTCATTAGACCACGACGATATGAACAATCATAATACCAAGGTCCAATTAGACCGGGAGAATAGTCCCAATAATACGATTGAGGTTGGATTTAGCATCGACGAGTGTCTTCGAGAGTGTTGTAGGCAGCTCAAATCCAGCGGGGTACCACGCTCGGAGAGGTTCACCGAACCTTTAAGCAAGGCTTAGAAATAGATTAATAAGCTATCTTGGCAAGGCTTAGAATTTTTACTTTAAATTTTTAAACCTTGGTATTACTTAATATTATAAAGTATTAAATTTTTAAGCCTTGGTCCTAATACTAATACCTTATTTATATTTAAATTTTATATATATCCTTTATTTAACTTATTTTAAAATAACTAACTTTAAATACTAAAATTAAATTACCTGTATTCTTAATAATATACCTATTATTAAAATAATATAATAATACTTAATATATTTAATATATATGCTAAAACTATATATAAAACTAAAAAATATATAAAAAAATAATACCCCTTAAGCTAAATTTTAATATATTTAATATTAAAAACCCTTTTTTTAAGCCCGAGCCTAAGCCTAAACCAAAAACTAATATTATTAAGCTAGACTTTAGCAAGATTCCGCTTTTTATAGGCTTATTATATAAGAAAGTTTAGGAGTTTAGCCTTATAATATTTAATAATAATAAATTTAAAATTATTATTAATAAGGTTTAGGAGTATTTATTAATATTTTTATACCTTATTATAAAGGATTTAAAAAGCCTTGCAAATCTAGGAATTTTTTATTTTATTTATTATTTAAACTTAATTATTAAGGCCTTAACCATAAGTTATTTTAATAATATAACTATATAAGTAATATTATAAATATATATAGTCCTAATATAATACACATACCTAATATATACTTTATAAATATAATTTTATAAGTTAAGTTTAGGCCAAGTAAAGCTTTAAAATATGCTACTACTAACTTAATTTAATAATAAATAAAAATATAACAAGGTTTAGTATTATATATATATATATACTAGGCTAAAGTATTACCCATAAATTAATTAAGCTTTTTTTAGTTTTTTTAGCTTTAAAGGCACTGGCATCCCATGTTTTAATTATAATTAGGTTAATTTTTGCTTTTTTTAATACCTTTGGGCATGCTAAAAAACCTAATATTAAAACCTTAAGCCTATAAATATTTAAAAAAAAAAAACCAAGCAGTTTTACCTTGGGTTTTTTTATAACTAGTAAATAAAAAGTAAAAAAAGGGAAAATAATTAAAATATGCCATGTACTTATAAGGGGCATTTTATATATAAACTTAAAGTTTTATTATTATTTAAGCGCAATAGGGTATATATCTTTTATTATTTTTATATTTATTTTATATATACTAACTATTAGTATAGGCTAAGTTTATTAAATACTTAAAAAACTTTAATTTTAAGACCTGGCATATAGCCTAACTACTTAAAAATCTTATATATATTATTAATAAGCTATACCTATAATATCTTTTTAAGATAAAATATAAAGCTATAATACCTTTAGGTAAATATATTTTTATTACTATAAATATTATATAGGTTACCTATTATGGTAAGTTATTTTTACCCTTTTATTATTATTTACTAATTTTTTATAAATTAAGCTTATGCAAAGCATGGCTTTACTAAGCTTATATATATAAAGTATAATACCTGGTTTAATTTATTTATACTAAAAATATATAAATAATATTTATATATACTACTAGTAACCCGTGGTTATTATATATATTTACCTTTACCCCTGCATTTTATACCCCAGAATATTACTAATTAATATATTAAAGTACTTTAAAAGTATAATATTCTTATTTTTACTATAAGTATATACTTATGTTGTTTATGCTATACATATGCCAGGCATTTACTTATAATATAATTACTTAAAGTAGTTTTTAGTTTTACCTAATTAAATTAATATTCAAAAATAATTTAGGTTTTTTATTTTTTATACCTTATATAAAAGCTTAAATATTAAAAACAAGCTTACAAGCTTAATTTAAAAAAAGTGCCTTTTATAATATAAAAAAAGCATAAATATTACTAGTGTTTTTTATAAATTTAAATTTAATAAAAAGCGGCCACATGGGTAATAAATTTAAAAGGTTTTTTTTTTTAAAAAAAATTATAAGTATTATATTATTTTATGCTATATAAATGCATAGGCAAATACTTTTTAATAAGCATAGTTTATCCAGGTGGATCTTTTCTTTAAAATAATTTAAGGTAAAACTAATATTTTTAGTATTATAAAATAAAATAAAAAATATTAATATAAGTTATTTTAGTGCTTTACTTATGCTAGGTATATATTAACTTTATAAGTATTTAAATATATATATATGCCTTTATTAACCTTAAAACTTAAAAGGCATATTATACCATGTTTTACAAGATTTTTAAAATACTTGCCTAGGTTAGTTAATAGGATATATACTTTACCTATATTTATAAAACTAAGCATAGAATTTATATAATTACTACTAATATATATATAAAATAGGGTCCAGGGCTTAGTAATTACTTATTTAAAATTAATTTATTAATAAGCTAGGACAAGCACCTTTTATATTTATTAGTTTTTTATTAGGTTTATATAAAATAAAACTTTTGTAAGAAGTTTGGAGATTATCCTGCCAAGTAAATTATTTATAAGTTATAAAATTTTTTTTAGGGAGGAATTACTTAATAAGGTAAAAAATATTAAGAACCTTTAGCCTAATAATAAGCTAAAATAATAGCTAAATTATAAAATTTATAAGCCCTAAATTTTTGGTGTATTATATCCTAGCTAGTTTAAAATAAATTATAAATAATAGCAGCTTGTGAGCAAGCATATAAATATTAATAAAAGTTTTTATTTCGCGGATAATAATACCACTAGTTAAAAGCTTTTTTTACTTAATAAAATTTTATAATTTATACCCTTTTTATATATGCTTAGCACAAGGCTAATATATACCTAGTTTTTAAAAGGTAACTAAGAAGCTCTTTGCCTGGCTTAAATATTAAAAGTAAATAGGTGTGGGCTTTTAGCAGCGGTTAAAAAACCTAGTACCTTAATAAGCTAAGAATATAAGGTAGTAAATAGCTTAAAATTAAAAATTAGCTATAAACTAGTAAAAAAATCTAAAGATTTTATATAACCCTTATAATTTTTTTAACTTAGTTTATACCATGCCGCCCCTAGCTAATAACTTTAATAAAATAGTATTTATAGCAAGTATTAATACTTTTGCTTTATATATACGTGGTATAAGGTCTATATTTATTATATTTAATATTTTTTTATTTATAGCTAGAGGCACACCTAGCCCTAGCTAGCTATTATTTTTACTAAATATTAAATAGCATGCATGTTAAAAATTTATAGGTACTATATTTAGTAAGGCCTTGGAAGCTTAATAGCGTGCTAAAAGGTTATAGTAAGATAATAATAAAAAGGCAGCAAAGCTAGTGTTTTTACTTAAATAAAAAAAATAAAGGGATTTAAATAAGGCACTAGTAGAGGCAAGATTAGAAATAAATAATTAATTTTTTTAAAATACCTTTTTTAATATAAAATTAAATTATAAAAATTAGAAAATATAAAGTTATATAAACTAATTTATTATAAAAAATTAATTATTAATATTTTATAATTAAATTTATATTTTTTAAAATAAAATATTTAAAATTATAATTAAAGTTTTTATTTATTTTTATTTTATATATTAATAAATTATTATATTTTAATATTATWTTTATAATAAAAAGCTAATTTATAAAATATTATTTATTTAAATTTAATTAAATTATAATTTAAGTTTATAAAATACTTAAAAATTAATTTTTTAAATAAAAATTAATATTTATTTATTAATAAAATAAAAATTAAGATACTAAAAGGCACTTAAGATAAAATAAAACTTTAACTTTAAAAAAGTAAAAAAATTATAAAGTATTATTACTAAAATTAAATATAAAAGTTAATTTATTTAAATACTCTTATTTTTAGTAAAAAAAATAAAAGTAAAATTAAAAATTTTTGGTATTATTTTCCATGTTAATAATTTTAGTAATTATAAGCTAAATAATAAAAAGTAAGGTATAATAAAAAGTTATTTTTATAATAATAAAAATTAGCCTTTTATTAATTTTTTTTATTTTTAAAAAAAATTAATAAGCCTTTTTAATATTTTTAAAAGCCTTAAATAATTATATTATTATAAAATAAATTTAAAAAATATATTTTTAATTTTATTAAAACTTATTATTTACTAGGAATAACTTAAGCCTTTTATTATTAATTATTAAGTAAAAAAAGTAATAATAAATAATTAAAA
>NW_020797910.1:0-110174 GCF_003369625.1 Aspergillus mulundensis | reverse complement strand
CTAGCTTATAGGCTTAAAATTAATATTAAAATAAGAATAAATTAATATTAATTTTATTTAAAAAATATAAAATTATTATATAATATAACTTATTATTATAATATTATAAATAAAAAATTCCTATGCTATGATTTAAACCATAAACCTTTAATAAAAAATATACCACTTTATTATTTACCTAGGTTATATATTAGTATTAAGTTATACTATTATTAAGGCTTATATAGTTTATTTATAAGGGGCTTATTACTTAACTTTAAGTTAAGTTAATAAAAAACCTAAGTACAGGAAAAATAATATAAATATAAAGTATATACTTAGTATATATTATTAATAAAAGTTGGGCCAGTGGACACTAAACTTAAAAATAAGAAATAAAAAGTATAAAGTAAGAAAAAATATGCTTTGCATATACAAGGTATATATATTACACTTTATTTTTTTTATTTTTTTTTTATTATTAGTTTTATTAAACTTTTTTTTAGCGCGGGCAGCCTGCACTACTAGTAGTTAGTATATAATATATATAAGTAAGGTATTAGGTATTTATATTTAGCCTTAAAAAAGCCAGGGGCGCTATTATCTATAATTTATTTATAATATTACTATTTAGTAGGTATTAAGGGCGCCTTAAGTATAGTATTAAAACCATGCTATATATATAGTTAGCATAAGTAAAGTATAAGCTAAAAGTAATTTTATAAAGTATTTTTTACAAGGGGATACCATGTTTAAAAGCTTGGCCTAGTAATAAAAATAAGTGCTAAAATATTTAATAAACTTAAAGTTATAAGCTTTATATATATATTAAGTATAAGTAAAGCATGTGCAAAAAATATTTATATAATATACTTATAAATAATGGTATATTAATTAATAAGACTATTTTTTAAACCGCGGCTAGGCTTATTGCTAAACTTGGTATTAAATTATTTATACTTAAAAATAAATTATTTTAAAGCACTATATATGGTAAGCATATATAAAAAATATTTAAATAATACTTACTTTTTTTTGGTATCACGCTTTTTAGCCTTAATATTTATATAGTTAAAAGGGATAACTATAATTAATATTAGTATATATACTATATATACTTAGTATAATTATAATATACTTTTAATAACATGTTTTTAAATATGGCGCTAATATAAAAATTTTAAAATATAAACTTTTTTATAAGCTTTGCTTTTGCTAATTTAAGCCTAGTAGTTATTATTATTAGTATATATAAAGTATATAAATAATATATAGGGTAAATAAACATATAATTATAAAATTTTAAAAGGTAAGTTAGGTTTTTAGCCTTGGTATAAATACCTAATAAAAATAATAAATAGTTAATAAATATACTTAATATATATAAAAATTAAGCTTATTATAGTAAAGGCCCTATTTTAAAAGGTTAGTAATATTTAAAACTATATTAATTATAAAATTAAACTTGGTTAAGTGCTAATTAATAAAAAAAATAAGTAGGTTAAAGTTACTTTGCTATATTATATATACTAAGTAAATACTAAATATAAGTAAAAAAGGTGCAGAGATTAAGTAAAAAAAAAAAAAAAAAAAGTTTAAAATAAAAAGTAAAAGAGTTAAAAAAAAAAAAACTTAATATTATAAATATAATAAAAATATATTTAGCTTTAATACTAGGGTTGCTATATAGGCTTTTTTTAATAATAAAAAATTTAAATTTTATTAATTTTTTTTAGTAGTTTCTTACACTAGGTAGTAATTTATAATTATAATAATATTTTTTATAGCTATATAAAGCATGTAATAATATTAATTTAAGCTTTTATATAAATTATATTTAAATAATATAGTATAAAAATAAGTTAAGTAATAAAATAAGCTAAGTAAGGTTTAAAAATTTTAAAAATTAAGCTTAGCTTTTATTTTAATCCCACCAAGGCTTAAAAAATTAAAACCAGCCAAGGCTTAGAATTTTAACCACCCCTTTTTAAGCCTCGCTCGGAACCCGCTGAACCTCTCCGAACAGGGACCCCAATCCAGCGCGGAGAAGATCGGCGGCCCAGTGACATCACGTGCCACGGCTGCGATCTCGGCGGGAACGCCAAGTCTTCATCCTTGGTCTTCTCTTCTCTTAAAGCTTCACTTCCTAGCCATCATCTCGTCTTGATTCATTGTCCTTTATTAACTATGCTCTTTGTTATTATCTAGTCTTCTCTACCTGGTCTTCTTTAAGCTGCGCGGATCATTGAGGACCGGCGTAGCTGTTGGGTTTTCGTATCAAAATCGGATCCTCTACCACAAAATATACAGTCACCAACAACATACCTGTGTTACAACCCACGAGATGACCCTACAATCTTTTTCACTAAACCAACCATAGGAACGGGTCGCATTGAACTACACAGAACAGAATCGGAATTCAAAGAACTACTGATTGAAATCCACAACCATCCTCCCCGCCACCAAGCCCTTTCGCAGTCTATCAACCGCCTCTGGCAAGCGCTCAATGGGCCACACCTCACAAATCTGCCTCAGCTTTCCCCTCCGAGCAAAATCCAACGCCTTGATCGTATCATGCCGACTGCCTACCAGCGTGCCTTGGATCCTGGTGTTTCGAAGAATCATCAAATTGGGATCAACGGGGATCTGGATTGTCCCCGCCGGAGCAATACCGATACACATCACGGTGCCCCCAGCTCGAGTTCCGAGGTAGCTGAGAGCGTTTGGATATGCGGCATGTGCCGTTACAAAGACACCATGCACACCTATCCCGTCTGCAGCCTCTATCACGGCTGCGGTGGCGTCGGGGACGGTCTTGAAGTCGACAAAAGCCTCCGCGCCCATCTTCAGCGCGAGAGCCCGTTTCTCCTCGCCGGTGTCGACGACAATTGGGCGCATGCCCATTGCGGAAGCGAGTTGGACGCCTTGGATGCCGACGCCGCCCTGAACGTGTCAAAAATGAATCGAATGAAGGAACTATACGAACGGCATACTCCGCCATCAGGAAAGACAGCCCAATCGCCCGGCTGCAACCGCGACTCAACAAGCGACCGATAGATCGTCGAAGCACTGCACATGACCGGCGCCGCGATCTCATCAGGGATTCCATCCGGTATCGGTGTTGCATACCGTGCCGGCGAGACGATGTACTGCTGATACGTCCCTAAGCAAGATTAACTCCGCCCTTGCGTTGCTGGGATATACCCACCCGGAACCATCAACCCCGTATGCACGACCCCCGGACAATACGTCTCCTTGTCACTCCAGCAACTAGGACACGTCCCGCACGAATCCATAATCGGCTTGATACCCGCGCGGTCACCAAGCTTGAAGTTCTTGACGTTCTCTCCGACTTTGACTACGATACCTGCACCTTCGTGGCCTGGTGAGCGCACGCCGAACTGTGCCATGGACATGCCGATGTCGTCGAGCATGTAGTGGACGTCGCTTTGGCAGAGTCCGGTTACATTGAGCTTTACTAGGATGTCGTCGGGGCCTGTACCCCAAACACGCGACTTTAGCTCTGGAGTTGAGGATAGAGGCAAGCCAGGGGACGTACCTGGCTCCGGAACAAGAACATCTTCGACTTTGACTTCGAAGTTTGGCCCGGGGTTGTAGATAACCCCGGCTTTGCATGTTCTCGGGATTTCGAAGGTGGTGGTGGAACCCATCCTGCTCTCTGTACTTCAGGTCTGAAGACTTGCTGAGAACGACAGTCTGGATGGGCTGAGGTGAGAATATATTTCATTCTTTGTGGCACATATAGACCGGCTATACAATTATCACAGACCCTCGGCTCTCCGCAATCCCCTCACTGGCCCAAGAAACCCCCGCCTTTACTCCTCCTCCCCCAGCACTTTTTAGTCTCATTGGATACTCTTACCGTACCCCGGATTCCGGTTTCAGGATTTGGGGTCCAAGATCAGCATGACATCCATTGGTCAAGTGGTAGGATCGAGAACGACCCATTTCACACTCCAAGCCATTACGCCTGCTAGGAAAACTGTCACCAACGCCGCACCCGCTCGATCTCCAGCCGTGATATCCCTGACCAACAAACTCGGCGTAGGAAGTGGAGGTTCCGAACCACCGGCCGGATCGCCCTTACTCCGTCCGCCGTCTTCTTGAGTGACAGGCGGCTCAACTTTCTTGATGAGCGTCGACTGGATAACCTCCAACGCCGCCATCTGGATCCCTACATCGCCGCCCTCCGGTCCACCAGTGTACTTTTGTTCCGTCCATTTCAACGAGCATTCAGCGCGGTCTCGGCCACCGGTGCATGTCTTTCCTGCGGCAAGCGCGGAGGATCTGAGCTTTGAGATTACGAGGTCGTACGCGAAAGGCGCGAACTGGGTTGAGGCAGCCATCCAACGCGCCAAGAAGCCCTTGAACGGGCGTTGGTCGACCTTGCATGTCCCGACGGGCTCGCAGGCGCGCTCGTACATTACGTCGTTGTTGAAGAAAATGTTTGTCGATTTGATTATGCCTTCTGTCCGCTGCTTCCAGATAGGGTCGCCGTCCGTCTGCCGCACCACCGCCTTGTTAGTACTTTAAAGTGCTAGGGAAAACAGGAGGGCATACAAAGTTATACATAGCCGCTGCACCCAGAAGGTATACGCCGGCGTTATATGTCCACTGGACGTGGTCGTATTTAGTGCAGTTCCCGTCCACGCTGGCGCCGTCGAAGAAGAGGTAATCGTTCGTCACGAATCCGACGTCCTCCGTCCAGTCCCAGATTCGCTCTGCCCAGTCGGCGTATGTCTGGTTTCCGGTATATCGTGCGAGTCGCGCAGCAAGATTGAAGAAGCAGCCGTTGGAGATGGTGTTTTTGTACATGTACCCTATGCGCCAATCGTTCAGTCAGCCCAGCACAATCTGAGAGGGACGTGGAGTTGCACGCACCCGCATTCCACGTAAAGATCTGCCACCGCAACCCCCCTCCACAGTTCTCATTATCCCATCTCCACGCCTGCGTATTGAATGTTGCCTGCGCCATCGCCAACCAATCCGGCCCTTCGCCGCGGTGCATAGGAAAGTTCCTCTCCGCGGCAGCCATAGCAGCAAACGCCCAAAATCCCTGATCGTCGTTCCCCTCCGTCCTCGTCTGATTTGCCGGCATGAACGACCCGGAGTCTCCGGCCTGCCACCGAATCGCTTGGCTCGTGATATTGTTCCACTGCGTATCGCCGGTGTAGAACCAGTAGTCGACCAATGCGCCGAACATCGCTCCCGCTTCCCACCAGTAGTACGGGTCAGGCAAGTTGCCGGGTACGTCGCCGGGTTTGTACCCGGTATAATGCCTAAGTATATTGCTCGCGATGTCACGGCAAGCTTTTTTGACGGAGGCTGTGGCCGATGGGATTAGGAGTCGCCCACGTGGTGCCGGAAGGACTTACCGGTATCATCTAAGTCCAGTTCAATCGCCTGGACGGAATTCAGCAAAAAGAGGAGTAGATTCCATGATATCTTCATGCTGCAGTGAGCCGAGAGGATGCGATGGGGGTTGTCGGAGGGAAAGATTAATCAAGGGGTGGGACGACTTTCATCGCGAGACCATTGTTGATGTCAGGCATTCCGGCGATACGGTAGGAATGTTGGACCGGGAACTCTGAATTCCACATGGTTCGTCACCGCCATCGCCATCAAGTTGGTTGAGTCTTGGAACTTGTCTGATCATGGCGCTGCGAATCTAAGGCCCGAATTGGCCCCTGGCGCTCGATGAGCCACAACAAGCACGGAAGCCCCACCCGCGCAATCTGACTGCTGGTGTTGAGTTGACCATGGCCTGAATATTATAAGGACGGGGAAGCTAAAGAGCATGTCCATTGGGATACCTAGGATGCAGGTCGGTTGCACAGCAGGAACAGCCTCCGCATCGCGCCTTCCTCGCAGCAGGCTGACCTCAACACTTCACGGCCTTCATCTCCCTCACCAACTCCAACATGCATCTTATCATCATTATCTTTATGTTCTTCCTGACGGCCATGGCCCAAACTCGTATTCTTATCGGTGGATGGCATATCCTTAGCTCTGATGCCGTCCAGGGCTCGATCGCGCAGTGGTCTGTCGCCAACGCCGATGTCTCCAAGTGGTCGCGCATTGGAGCAAGAGCGACAGTGCTGGGCGGACTCGTCGACAGCGTCGACCACCCTTACAACGAAACAGCCCTCTTTGCCTCAGACGCTCTCTCAACGGTCAATAAATCAGAATTCCATGTCCCTTGGCTCTATCGCGAGCAATTCTCGCTGCCCGCTCTCAGCTCCGACCAGCACGTTCAACTCAATCTTCACGGAGTGAGCTCGAAAGCCGACGTCTTCCTCAATGGCGTGCAGGTTGTTTTCAGCGATATCCAGAAAGGTGTTTATGCCGGTCGCTCTTACGATGTGACCTCCGCTGCTCGTTCCGGCATCAACTGCCTTCTCATCCAAGCTTATCCCACCGACACCGGCAAAGACCTGGCCATCTCGTTCGCCGACTGGAACCCTGCTCCTCCGGACTCAGGCATGGGAGTATGGCGCACCGTCGAGCTGGAGATAACCGGGCCTGTATCCCTCTCTCCGCTTCGAGTAACGCACACGTATGACCGTGGCCGAACCAGTCCGCAGAGCTCCGTCGTGGTCACGATCTGTACTGATGTGAAGAATCATGGAAATGCGCCTCGTGACGCGGTCATAAATGGGACACTCGTGATACCCGGCGGGTTGGAGATCCAGCTCTCCCAACAGATGCAATTGATGGCGCACTCCACTTATACCCTCACACTCGAGGCCACTCTGTCAGGCTCGCAAGTGCAAATCTGGTGGCCGGCTGCTTGGGGTCCGCAACCACTCTACGAGGTCTTTCTGGATGCGACGCTCCTGAATACCGTGTCGGATTCTGCCCATGCCACGTTCGGAATTCGCAGCGTCGAATACAAGCATAATGCCAACGGCGACGGCGAGTTCGCTGTCAACGGTCGAATCTTTCAGGTCCGCGGTGCCGGCTATGCGCCCGATATCTTCCTACGTTTTGATGTGCGGCGGCTTGAAACCATCTTTCGATACGCACTCGACATCGGGCTCAATACGATTCGCCTCGAAGGGAAACAAGAACACCCAGAACTGTACGAGCTGGCGGATCGCATGGGCCTCATGGTAATGGCGGGGTGGATGTGCTGTGACAAGTGGGAGGGATGGGAGTACAATCACGACGTTCAAGGGGTCGAGGTGTGGCGAGATGAAGACTACGCGATTGCAGAGGCGTCCATGCTGCACGAGGCGGGAATGATGCAGACCCATCCATGCCTGCTTGGCTTCCTACTTGGCTCCGACTACTGGCCTGACGAACGAGCGACTACAGCGTACCTGGCCGCCCTCCAACGCATGGATTGGCCGAATCCCGTCATTGCTTCCGCGAGCAAACGCGGTCATCCGTCCCAACTGGCCCCGTCCGGAATGAAGATGGAAGGTCCTTACGACTGGGTTCCCCCGATTTATTGGTGGGGAGACAGACTCGGTGCGGCATTTGGCTTTGCATCCGAAGTAAGCGCTGGCTCCGGAACACCAGAGCTGAGTAGTCTCAAGCGCTTCCTTTCCGATCAGGACCTAGATCGACTGTGGAAGAAACCGAACGACGGACAATACCATCAAGCGCCCAAGGACAGCGTTTTTCACTACCGACAGATTCACAACAAGGCTCTAAAGAGTCGGTACGGGAGCCCAAACAGCCTGGAGGACTACGTATTCAAGTGTCAGCTCATGGACTATGAAGCAACGCGAGCGCAGTTTGAGGCGTTTGCCGCGCGCGAAGCGACCGGGGTCGTTTACTGGATGCTCAACAGCGCATGGCCGAGTCTGCACTGGCAGCTCTTCGACTACTACCTCCTCCCGATGGGAGCGTACTACGGGGCCAAGGCCGGCGCGCGACTGCAGAATGTCGTTTTTGACTATGGTTCGACCAGTGTTCGCGTCGTCAATCATTCGCTCTCCCCGGGGTGCTACCTCGTTTCGGCGGACCTGGTCGATACTGACGGGAAGACGCTGCTGCATCATCAAGAGGCAGTCGATGCCACGCCGACCAGCGCCAAGGAGGTCTTCTCACTGGCTAAGATCTTGCAATTAGCAAAGCCTGCTTTTCTACGGCTGGTCCTGTCTACGGACTGCAACTCTAATGTCACCCTCAGTCGGAACGTGTACTGGGTGAATGGCCGCATGGACAGTTTGAATTGGGAGAACTCGACTTGGTACCATACTCCAACCAAACGATATGCGGATTTCACAGCGTTGGGCCCTGGCCGACTCGCCCCTGCTGCGGTTCTTGCTGTCGTTCGACCTGTCGCCCATCCAGACCCGACCATGACCAAGCTCGAGATCCGCCTCCAGAATCTGGTCAAAGTCCCGGCATTCTTTGTCCGGCTGACGGTCCACGACAACGGCGAGGAGATCCGTCCGGTCTTTTGGTCAGACAACTACATCACGCTGTTTCCGCGGGAGCAGCTGACGTTGGTGGTGGAGTTCCGGGCAGAGCGGTGGAAGATCAAGATGAAGGGAGTGAATGTGGTGGAGAGGGATGTTGCGACATAGCCGGCGGGTCAGAGCATGTACATCATTATACCCAAGTTATGCTTATGCCACCTATAAGTGACTCATCTTAACATGCTCGTAAACCGTAAACGCCCGTATACGCCCGTACGTCTCCATCGCCCCACTCTGCAGCTGCACTTAAAGCAACGTTTCCCGCGGGGAAAACAATCCTCATCTTCAACCTCACCATGTCCCAAACATCCATTACCGATATCCTCAACTCCTCTCCTCTGGACCTAACCCCCTACGAGTCCCTCTACAAACACTTCCACGCCAACCCCGAACTCTCCTGCCAAGAAAAGAACACCTCTGAGAAAATCGCATCCCACCTCGCCTCCCTCAATGCCTTCGAAATCACCACCAACATCGGCGGCTACGGCCTAACCGCCGTCCTGAAAAACGGGCCCGGCAAAACCGTCCTCCTCCGCGCGGACATGGACGCCCTCCCCGTAAAAGAAGAGACGGGCCTCCCCTACGCCAGCACGGTGACTATGGCAGACGCAGACGGCGCAATCAAACCGGTCATGCACGCCTGCGGACATGATATGCATATCACGGCGCTCCTCGCAGCGTCCGAGCTTCTTTCGTCACCGGAAATAAGAAAGAGGTGGTCTGGAACCCTAATTGCGCTGTTCCAACCAAACGAGGAACGCGGCCACGGCGCTGCGTCCATGCTCGCCGACGGCCTGTACAACAAAATCCCTCTGCCGGACATCTGTCTAGGCCAGCACGTCATGCGTCTCCGGGGCGGGAGCATCCATTCGAAAAGAGGGACGATCATGGCGGCGGCGGATAGCATGCGCATCACGGTCTTCGGGCGCGGCGGGCACGGGAGTTTACCGCATACGACTGTTGACCCGGTTTTACTTGCCGCGCATATTGTGGTCCGCCTGCAGGGCGTTGTGAGTCGGGAGATCAACCCCGATGATGTGGGCGTTCTTACGGTGGGATCTCTTGTCGCGGGGCAGACGGAGAATGTCATTGCGGATAAGGCGGAGATTGGGATTGATTTCCGCTCTGTGCGTGTTGAGACCAGGGACGCTATTGTTGCTGCCGTGGAGCGCATTGTGAGGGCTGAGTGCCTTGCGTCGGGATCACCGCGGGAGCCGATATTCACGCCCACGCGCCGCTTTCCACCGACGTTTAATACCCATGATGTGGCTGATAAACTGGCCGTTTCGTTTGGAGACCATTTTGGGCCGGATTTCGAGCCGGATACGGAGCGGACGATGGTTGCTGAGGACTTTAGTGTCCTTGCCACGGGTAGGGGTATACCCTGCTGCTTTTGGTTCCTGGGGGGGATTGATCAGGAAACGTGGGATGGGGCGGTTAGCAATGGGAGCACGGGGGAGATCCCGGGGAATCATAGTGCGCGCTTTGCGCCTGTTATCCAGCCGACACTGAAAGCTGGGGTTGAGGCGTTGTGTGTGGCGGCGCTGACGTTTTTAAGGGAGGGGGTGTAATAGAGATAGAATATGGTCCTTTGGAGATGGAGACAGCCTTTGTGTATATCCTGGGTAGTCCACATATAATGACCAGACATTTTCAAATGCTACTGGAGTACAAGGCATCAAGGACCGTGAATGTAACCGGGTGTACACAAATACCGGGGCTTCATCTGGCCCTGACTTCCATATGCCTTGACCTCTGCCTACGGATATGTTCATCTCACGCTCTATCGACCGAATACTCCTGTGAAGGGTCATCGTCGGCTCTGCGATACCATTGCCTCCGAAACGCGTCACGGCCGTGTCGGGAACTATCCCGCCACATATACTGGAGTGCCGCATTCTCCTCCCATGGATCCGGCGCGGGCTGCCGGGCGTGCGCCCTAGGTTTGAGGTAGTATCTTGTCTTGCAGATTCTACAGATGGCTCTGGCGCGTGTAGACTCGGGCTCGATGTCGATGTCGGGCGCGGACCCCGTACCGGTCTCTTCGTGGCTGTTGGGCAGCTCTCTGCATCGATTGTGAGCTTCGTTCTAGGCCGGTTGGGTTCTGATGGTGCACTTGTGGAGCAGGACACGGTTCCCTCCTCCTTCTCCTTCTTCTTCGATGACTTGACAATCCAAATGCATTTGGAATGCGCCGACAGAGCTTGAGCTTGAGCTTGAGCTTGAGCTTGAGCTTCTGGGTATCCCCCGTCCCCGACCACGTCGCCAGGCAAGCCCGGCACATAGATCAGCAATGTGCGTAACGTCATTTCAGCGCCGAGTCTCTGCGGGTATAAGCTGGCTGCCTTGCCAGAAAAATTGTTTGCCGTGAGGTTTGAGGCAGCCACCGCAGTAGATCCATCTTTTGTCCTGGAGCTTCAGCTGACTTGGTTTTGCAGGGCCTGGGGATTGCTGTTGAACGGGTCAAGTAGGTATGATGTGCTTGACAGTAGTCTCAGCCAAGATAGTCGTTGGTCTTGGAGAGTAGAATGGAATATACTGCAGAGCGGCTAGCATGTGAGAGCTAGGCTGGCCTGGGATATAAGGGGAGGTGTGAGAAGATGATGAGGGGGATCTTGACAGGGAGCTATAGGAGGAAAGACGGGGCGGCTTTGGCTTGTGGTCCAGGCGCTTGTAGCCTTTCTGCCGTCTACTTACCTATGAAAGCAACGGCCCAAATCTAAATCTTTCCAAGGTGTTCCTGCGCTTTGTGTGATTCGAGGAAGTTGTGGGGGAAAATAAAGACGGGGTTAGAGATAGAGGGCGAGATGAAAATATAGATATTTAAGCTATCCGTCGGACCTTGATGGCTTGATATAAGTGAATCAGTATAAGGCCCTTTGAATACCGTGCAAACGAAAGCTGTTAATTATATAAATATTAGAGAATTAAATAAGGAACGCGATGATATTTAAAAGCTGGAGCTAACTAGGGTTTATATAAATAATTTAAGCTCCTAAAAATAATAAGAATTTTAAATACTTTTACTAATACTTTATAATATTTAAAAAATTATAAATATTATAGTTATACAGGCAAGTAATTTAATAATAAGTATTATAATATTTTAATTAAAATTACTTAAAATACTTAAGCGTTATTAAAGCACTATAATACTTTTTTATTAAATTAAATAATTTTTATTATTAGCTAACACGCCCCCTTAACACTTACTTACTTTTAAATTAATTAAAAATAAGGCTAAAAATATTTACTAAACCTAGTATTTTAATAAATTTTTAGTATTATTATTTAATAAGCGCCTTTATAAAGTTATTTATAATTATTTAGTTAATAAGGGTTTATTTAATATAAAAATTTTTATACTAAACTTCCTGCCTAAGCTATAAATTATAAATATTAATATAGTAAAGCTTTAAGCAAAGTTATATATTAATATTAATAAAAATATTAATTATTTATTTATTATTATATTAAATTAAAAGTTAGTATTAAAAATTAAATTATATAATTTTAAAAACTTTTTATTACTAGTATATTACTTTAAAGGCCTTAATAAAAGTAAGTAACTTTACCTTAATAATAAAAATAGTAATAAAGTGCTGCTTTATAACCTTTTATTTAATTAAACCTTTATATAACTTATAAATATAGCCTATATTAAAAAATTAATTAAAATAATTTATAAATATTATATTAAAGTATAACTTATAGATTTTATATTTTTTAATAAAAATCTTATTTTTAAAGCTATTTAAACTAGAGTATTTAAAAGTAAAAAAACATGTATTATAAAAATAAAAAATAAGTTAATTTACTACGTGTTAATAATAATTTATAAAATTAATAAAATATTTTAATAAATAGCTTATTATATAAAAAATATTTAAATAAGTAAGGGTACTAGTATATTTAATAAATTTAATTTTTAACCTTATTTTTTTAATATTTTTAAAAATAACTATATTAAAATTTAAATAAAGCTTGCTAGGTAACAGGAGCAGGGTAAAAAATAATTAAATTATAATATTTAAGTAAAATTAATTTATAATAATTTTAATATAAAAATCTTAAAAAAGTTAGAGCTTGCGCTAAGGCCTATTTTAAAGAATTTAAACTTTTAAAAATTATTTAGCTTTATTAAAATGCTAAAGCTTATATTTTACTAAAAATTTTTTTTTAAAAGTAGCTATTATAAAGCAGCCTTACTTAAAAAAAAGTTTATAAAAATAAAATTATTTATATATACTAAAAAAATTATTAACTTATTAATAAAAAGGTATTTTTCTTCGGGTATTATAGTAAAGCTAAATTTATATAAAATAATAGCTAAATTAAGTTATTAAAAATAAAAAAAACTTTTTAAGGCTATAAATAGCTTTAAAAACTTTTAAAAGCTTTTTTTTTTACTTATAGCTATTTAAAAATTAAAGGTATATAAGTTTATTAAGGCTTATATTAAAAAAGTATTAATAATATTATATTATCTTATATTTATATTAAAAAAGGTAATAAGTATTATAATAACTTAAAAAAAATAAGTAAAGGCTATAACTACTTAATTATTTTTATAATTAACTAGTTTAAAATTTTTATATATATAAATTTAAGCTTTAGCCTTAAAAAAGTAACTATTTATATTAAACTTATATATAAATACTTATAATAAAAAAATTAGCTTATTTAAACCTACTTTTTATTTATTAATTACCTTTTATGCTTCTATTTTTTTAAGTTTATTTAATTTAAGATTAATAGTTTTAAAAAACATATTTTTAAGTAAATAATTTTTAAGATTTTTTTAGTACTTGGAAAAAGGCGGTAATTTATTTTAATAAAAGTATTTTTTTAGGGTTTTAATAAAAAGTAAAAAAGGTAAATTATATATAGTTATAAAAAGTAAAATTAAAAATAATTATAATAATAATATAGCTTATATAGCTTGTTAAAGTACCTAAATAAAATTTAAAGTTTTTTTAATTATTTTAAGGTGCTAGCCTTTATTTAATTAACTATTTAAAAAAAATAATAGGTTTAATTTTTAGTTTTTTACCTTTTTTATATTTTTAATAATAAAATAAATAGGAGTTTAGAAGCGGGCTTACTTTACTTTTTATAATAATTATTAATTAGCTAGGTTTAAAAATAAATTTTTTTAAGTTTAAAAGCATGTAACCTATTATAAAGGCTATAATAACTTATTAAAAAAACTAGCTAATATTAATTTTTATATAAAAATTTTATAATAGTAAGGTTTTAAAGTAGGGTTTAAAGTAAAAAAAGGTAGTAAGCCTTTTAATAAATTAAAGGCCTTAATTTTATTAAAATTAGGCCTAGGTATAATTTTATACCTAAATTTTTTTTTATTTTTATTTTTTTTAATACTTTTATTTTTAAATATTTTTACCATCCTTGGCTTGCTTGTTGTTAAAATACCCTTATTTTTTTTTAAAAAAAAATTTAGTAAAGTTTAAATTTAAATTTATATTTTTAGTAATACAGTGGCAAGAGGGCAGTTTAAAAACCTTAATTAATAATTTAAAAGAATTAATTTAAATATTAATAATAAAAAATAGTTTTTATAAATTATAAAGCCAGGATTTATTAAAAATAATATTTTTATAAGCTTTAACATGCTAATTTTAAGAAAACTAAATTTACTAAATATTTAAGGCTTAATAGCTTATAAAATATTTAAATAAGGCCCTTAGCTTTATTTTATAAAGGTCTTTTTCCCAGGATTTTTTTACCCAGGAAAAACACCTAATAATTTAAATATTTAAAATATAAGGCTTTTTACTAGTAAGTTTTTTTTATAAAGTTATTTAATTAATAATTTTAATAAAAATTTAATTATTAATATAAGCCACTACTTTTATAACCTAGGACTATATATTAAGTAAATATTTTTATATAAAGCTATTATTTTAGCTTTTTAAATTAAAATACCTTTAGAGCGCTTGGCTATACTATTTTAAAATAAAAAGTATAAAGTAAACTAGTTTTAAAAAATGCCTTTAAAGGTAGCAAAGTTAAAAATATTATTACTAAAAGTAAGTTTATTATTATTAAATAAGAATTTAGGAGTAACTTCATGGTGGTTTTATATAAATTATATAAATTACTTAATAATATTTTTATAATTATTTTTAAGCTAGTAAGTATAGGCCTAGTATATTTTAAAAAATTTATTATAAAAATAAGTTACCTATTAATTTTTATTTATTACTAGCTTTATAAAAATAAGATTAGTATAAATATAAATAAATAGCTTAGTAATTAATTTTTTAAGCTATTTAAATATTTATTAAAAAGCCTAACTAACCCGGTAAGTATTACAGTGCTTAGGTAGTTAAA
This sequence comes from Aspergillus mulundensis, assembly GCF_003369625.1. Lineage (NCBI taxonomy): Eukaryota > Fungi > Ascomycota > Eurotiomycetes > Eurotiales > Aspergillaceae > Aspergillus > Aspergillus mulundensis. Next base: position 95,385 of record NW_020797910.1, on the reverse strand, counting down.
AATTAAAAATACTAATTTTTTATATTATTATAAAAAAATACTTAAGTATTTTATTACTAATATATTTTAGGTGCTAGTAAAAAGCTTTAAAATTTTTTTAAAGTTATACTTTTTAAGTTAAAATTTTAACTTTTTATTAAATTAAAGCGTTAGCCTCTTCTAGCTTTAAAAAACTTTTTTTTAGCTTTATTATTTAAAGGCCTAAAAAATAATCTTTAAGGTAAAAAACTAGTTTATTATTTTTAAATATAAGGGTATTAAAATTTTAAATATATTTAGCTTTTTAAAAAGGCCTTGCTACTATAATATTAAAATAAAATTTAAAAATATATATAATTTTATATAATATAAATAGTATAATCCCTTTATTAAATACTTTTAAATAAATAAAAACTAATTTATAGCCTTGTATAGCTATAATTATATTTTTAGCTTAAATATTATTATTTTAAAATTAATTTAAAAAGGTAAAATAGCTAAAATTATTATAAATATAAATAAAGGCACTGGTATTAAAAATAAAGATATTTTAAAGTTTTAAATTACTTAAAATACTAAATACTAGGGCTGCTTTATAGTATTTTTTAGGAATTATAAATTACGCGTTTTTTTAGCTATTTTACTAAGCTTTTTAGTTTTTGGTATTCTTTTTTTTATTTTTAAAAAGCTTAGTATTCTTAACTTTTAACTTTTAAAGCTTTTTACTATATTTATTATTTTTTTTAAGTATTTTATTAATTTTTTTTTTAGTTTTTTATTTATTTTATAAGACTTTAAATAATATAAATATATAAAATTATAATAAAACTTTATAGCGCGCTTGCATTTACAGGGATAAATTAGTTTATTATTAATTAATATTTAAAAAGGTTTATTAATAAAAAAACCTTTAGTATTTAGATTATTAGTAAAGGGCTAATTTAACTTTTTAATAAGTATAGTAAAGGCTATTTCTCCTGCAAAGGTTTTAGCAAAGCTATTAGTAATAAAAAAATATTATTAAAACTTAATGACTAGCTAATAGCATTGCTCATAGTAAACCTCTAGATTATTTATATATAGCAAGTAGTAAGTTATAAAAAAACCTTAACTATCACGTGCTGCGCTAGTCCTAATTAAAATAAGCATGTTTTAAGCGCCGGCCCTCCGGGCGTTTAATACATTCTTTAACTAAGTAATACATAGCTATATTATAAAGCTATATACATGTTTTAAATAAAAAATATTACTAAAAACAAAAATAATAAAACTTTTATACTTTTAATTTATTAATTAAAGGGCTTTCTTAAGGCCTGTTATATTTTAAAAGGTAGTAAACTTAGTTACTTCTAGTAATTTAATTATTTTATTTATAGGGTTTTTTTTTTAGCACGTGGTAAAACTTTATAAGATATTACTTATAAATATTTTATATAAAAAAGTATTTATTAGCTAACCAGCGTGTAGTAACTAAAATTTTTTAATTAATAGTATTAGTAATAGTATTAATATTAATAAAGCATATTATAATTAGCTTGCTATTTTATACTTTAAGCACCTTAGTAAGCTTTTTTATAAATAAGGCTGTTTTAATAGCCCTGTTAAATATTAAAAATTTTATTATAATAAATAAAGGCGTTATAACTACTTGTTTTTTTAAACTTTATATAATAAAAAACTTATAAAGGTATATAATAAAGCCCTTAGTAAACTTTCTATTAAAATAATCTTAATAAAACATGTTAAAATAAATAATTATTTTTTTATATAAGTTTTAATAAGTACTAAATTACTTTAGTTAACTATAATATAGTAAACCACGTGCTTAGTAGCTACTATATTATTAATAATTAAAAATTTTTATTAATATTATAAAAATTAAACTAGGTATATAAGGTTAACATGGGTTTTTTTAAGCTAGCTAAAAAATTTAATTAATTAAGTAAAGGTATAAGTACTAAAAATATTAAAAACTAAAGGTATATTAGGATTTATAATATTTAATTAATTAACTTTTTATATAATTTTAATATACCCCTTTATTATTAGTATCTTTACTAGCCTAGCCTTAATAAGGCTAAAATATTAAGCTATTTATTTTATATATATAGCTTAAAAAAAATAAATTATCCTATTTTTATAGTTATAGGATACTATTAATTTAAGGAATTTAATTAGCTTATTACTAACTTTAAGTTTATAAATCTTTTATAAAAGGTTAATAATAATATTTATATTAGCCTTTATTTTACTAGTAATAATACTATTATTTATATAAATAATAATTAGCGTGTAGGGTAACTTTTAAATATATATATAAAGTTTTTTAATAAGTAGCTTAAAGCCCTTAGCGTGTAGTAATTAATTAAATTTTTAATTTTATAAGTATATAAAGTTATAAAGGCTAAATAAAGCTTTTTATACCTTATATATAAGGTTATTACTAATTTTATAACCACGTGGCTATTATATATAAACCTTTTAATTAGCTATTTTTATATTAAAATAAGTATTAATAATATTAAACTAGCACTAGCTAAGCCTTTAAATAATTATAGTTATTAATATATATTTAACCGCTATATTAGCTATAACTAAATAAAAGCTTTTATTATAATTTAATCTAGTAACTTAGTAGTTATTACACGCGATAATTTAAGCCTTAAATAATAAAATAAAGCTATTTTTATTACTTTTAAATATAAATACTTACTTACTAAAAATAATTTTAACCCCTTTTAGTTATTTAACAAGCTTTTACATGTTTATAGTAACTACCATGCTAATATAAATTAATATAACTTTTTTTTATTAATTAAAAAACTTAAATTATTATGCTTTTTTATAAAATCTAGGTACTTTAATATTATTAATATATAATTTAGCTTTAACTAATATTTAAAACCTCCTGGTAAATAAATATTAAACTATTCCCTTAAATATTTTAATAACTCTAGTATTAGCACGCTTAATTACTTTAGTTAATAAGCTATAGTTAATATAGGGTTTAGGGCGTTTAATTAATAGGATAACTATTATATTAAAAATATTAATATTTATATTTATCTTATATAAGGTGGCCTTTATTATTAAAACCTTTAATTAATTAAAAAATTAGCCTGGTATCTTATAGTTTAATATCCCTAAATCCTAATTAATTAATATATTTAATACTATATTAATATTTATGTTAAATACACGTGGCTTAAAGTAGTTTATTTTAAAGATTTATTTATATATATTTTAAATATTATTTAGCGCTAATCCTAGTAAATTAAGGTTATTTTAAAGCTTTTAAGGGCGCGAAGCAGGCAGGGCTTGGGTTACTAGTAAAAGTAATATAATTTATATTTAAAATTAATTAATAAAATTTATTAATGGTAGTGTATAAACTAGTGTTATTATAGTATTAATACCTTTTATTAAAAATTAAGGTAGTGTTGCTAAATTAAGGTTATTATAATAATTTAATAAGGTTAGGCTTAGCGCGCTAGTACTATTATTATTATTACTAATTAATTACCTTAGCAGGATCTTTATATTTTTAATATATAAGTATTATATTAACGCTAAAAAAAAGTTAACCTAGTATTTTAATATTAATAAGGTAAGTAACTTTAATTTAATATTACCACATGGTATTAAAATTAATTAGCACTATAAAGTTAAAAATATAATTTAAATTTAGCTAGTAATTAGTATTTTAGGCGCCTGGATTATTAAAATTAGCTTAAAAATAAGTATATTATTAAATTTAATATTATATATAATAACCCCTGGTATTAATTTATTAAGTTAAGGCAGGGCACCCTTTATAAATATAATACTAAGTAAGTAATTATTTTTATAAAACTTTAATTTATTAAATAAAATATACTTTAAGTAGTAAACCCGCTTCCTTAAAACCTATACTTAAAAAATCTTATTATTATTTTTTTATATTTAATTAAATAGCTAATTAAAGCTTTTATAACAAGCTTATAAAACTATTTATAATTTTTAATTAATATATAAATATATAATTTATAGCCATAAGCGCGGAAATTATTAAAATAAAGTATTAAATTATTAATTTAATAATATTTATACTATAGCTATAGGGGTAACTTACTATAAGAATTCTTAATAATAAATAATTAATTTAAGATTTTAATAATAGCCTTAATTATCTTAGGCCATACTTTTTTTAGTAAACTAGTATTAATTTTTATAGCTTAAGCTATTATATTAATATACTAGGTATATTATTTTAAAATCCTATTAAACTCTAAAGTTTTTAATAAAAAAAGTTAAAATATTAAACCCTTTGGTTTAGCCCAGGCCTTATACTTAAAAAATTCTTTACTATTATTTATTTTAATAATATAAATATACTATTTTATAAGACGCTTATGGTGTTTTTAGTATAATATTAATTATTAAAATACTTTTTTTTAACGCAGTATACCGCGGCTAATTAAGTGGTATTATTAATAATTATAAGGTAATAATTAAAACTACTAATTTTAGTTAATTAAATAAGTTATATATTTATATATTATAGTTTTCCTGGATTTACTTCCCGCGGGATAAATTAAAATAATATTTTATAAAATTTAGCCTTAAGGTAAGCAAAGTAATTTAATTAATTAATAGTATTTATATTAAGGCCTTCCGCCCGGGCTATAACATAAAGTCTAGAAATACCCGCGTGGCTAAGGTACTTATAAAGTAAATTTATATTAATTATAGCTAATTAAAAACATTATTTAAATATAAACTTTAAAAAAAAATATTATAATATATATAAGCTTGCCTTATAATAAATTTATTTAAGCTAATAAAAATATTATTTTTTTTATAATACCATATGCCAAGCGTTTTTTTTAGCCTTTTAATAAATAATAGGTAAATTAAAGCCTTAAGCGCATAATATTTATAAACCCTAATTTTTTTATATATGCTATTTATACTTTTTATAATAATAATTAATATTTTATAATCTTTAGCGTGTTTAATTACTTTACTAAATATTTTATATAAGTATTTTAAGTAATTCGGGCCGTATTTTATATAGTTTTTAAAATTAAAATATTTAAAAAAAAATAAATTTAGCTAATTTTATATTTATAAGCTATTTTATTAATTTAGTAGTTATAATAAAAGTAGGTATAACTAAAAATTTAAGGCTAATTTTAGGCTTTAATTTATTATATTTAAAGTTATAATTATTAAATTTATTATTATTATATAAAGCTACGGCTTATAACTTTATACTAGTCTTATTTAAATATAATACCTATATTTTAAAAAGCTTAATCTAGCTATTAGGTTAAAGTTAAGGGTTTAAATAATAATAATTTTTTTAAAAATAGCTATTATATTTATAGTATTTATAAAAATAAATCTTATTATCCCCTTACTTTATTTAATTAACCTATTTTTTTTATTTATATTATTTAAAGGGCTAGTAAGCACTTTAATATAGGGTTTTTTATAGTAAACCTATTTTTTTTACTTTTTTAAAAGCAGGGCCGCGGTAGCAAGCAAAATAATTATTTTAGCTTTAATTATAATATTTTTATATAGTTATTTTAAGTTATTTTTATTATAATTACTTAAAATCTTATTAATTAAAAATAATTATTAAAGTATAAACTATATTTTAAAGTTATTATAAATCTTTTAGAAAATTAATAGCATAGTAATACTAAATTTAATAATAATATATAGGTTTTTAGTAATATTTTATATAATTATAAATATTATAATAAACTTAAAAGTAATAAAAAACTAGTTTTTATATATATTAATAATATTAAGCACTGCCTTAATAATTTAGGGTACACCTTATTTAATAATAATTTAGTAAATTATATTAAATATTTTATTAGCATACTTTATTAAATATAAGAATTTAATAACTTTAATATAAATCTTGCGGCTAATTTAGCCTATAAGCTAATTAAAAATAAGTATTAAGTAATTTTTTTAGTATTTTTAGTATAACCTATTTTTAAAAGGCTGGGAAAATAAAAAGTTAACTAATTAAAAAAGGTATAGGGCTTATAAATATTTTTTTACCTAATTAAATTATTTATTATAATTAATTTAGCCCGTAAGCTTAATCCCAAGCAGGTATATAATAATAAAAATTATTATTAAAAGCAGGCGGCGCTTATAATATACCTATTTAAGTAAAAAATTAAGGGGGTTTATTAACTAAGTTACTTATTAAAATATTTTTATAATAAAATTAAGGGTTCTTATATTAAAAATAGCTTATTAAAACTTAGCTATATTAAATATTAAGTTTTAATTAATTAAAAAGTTATAGTTTTATTAATTTATAAATAATAAGTATTAAAAATCGCGCTTTAAAAAAATAAAAAAAGTATATAATAATGCTTATTACAAGTTTTAAAGCTTATAAAAATACTTAAAAAAGTTTTAAATAATATTTTAAAGTAGTTAAAAAAGTTTAAGGGCTTATAACCTAATAACTAGCTAATAGTATTACTTATAATAAACCTTTAAATTATTTATATATAGCAAGCAGTAAGTTATAAGAAAACCTTAACTATCACATACTACGCTAGTCCTAATCGGGATAGGCGCGTCCCAGGCGCCGGCCCTCCGGGCGTCCGACAAAACTTAAAAATAAAGGTAAAATAATTAGTTTTACTAAGTTTTTTATAATTTAATTAATCTGCATGGCGCTTTATATAAGTTATTAAGTATTTATTAATAGCCTTTAAAAATACTATATTAGCTATTTTATTATTAGCCTTAGGTTACTTAAAATATAAGATTTTTTAATAAGTATATTTATAATTTTAAAGCCACTAGGTAACTTTTTTTTATTAAATTAGTATAATAAGGGTAGTAATGTAGTTATTAAAAGCCTTAAGTTTAGTTTTAAAATTAGTAAGAGTAAATTATTACTTTAGTTTAATAAAAATCTTTATAATAAGCTTATTCTTAATAAGTTATTAAATAAAAAATATAATTAACTTTTATATAATATTATTAATATTTTAAATTTTTAAAAGGACATGCTTAGCATGATTTTATTTTAATTAAATATTTTAAATACCTTTTTATTAGTATTATTTCCAGGGAGTTAAAAAAGCTTAAAAAAAAGTTTAATAAGTTATTTTTAAATTAAAATACTTTTAAACTTTTATAATAATTATAATATATAAAATATAGCTATTCTATACTAGCTAGTTTTTTTTAAACTTTAAAAAATTATTATATTTAAGGCGCTGGTAGTAAAGCTTATAATAATTCCTAAATTAATAAATTAAATATAAAAGTTAAATTTTAATTAATATTTAACTTCCTAGGTGCAAATACAAGAAATAATTAATTATAAAAGGCCTTTATATAATAAAAGGACTAGTACTTAAAAAATATAAATAATTTTAAAAAGTTTAAAAAAGGTAAAAAAATTTAATAAACTAAATTATTAAGTAATTTTCCAGGCTTATAACTATAAAACCCTTTAAATATTATATAAAAAAAAGCTATTAATTATATAAATACTAAAAAATTAAATAAAAAATATAATAATATTTAAAAGCTAGAGCTAACTAGGGTTTATATAAATAATTTAAGTTTTTAAAAATAATAAAAATTTTAAATACTTTTACTAATATTTTATAATATTTAAAAAACTATAAATATTATAATTATACAGGCAAGTAATTTAGTGGTAGGTATTATAGTATTTTAATTAAAACTGCCTAAGGCGCCTAAGCGCTGTTAAAGCGCTGCAGCGCTTCCTTATCGAACTAAGCGATCTCCACCATTGGCTGACAATCAGTCTCACGGCAGTTCCCTCCGGAGTAAACCACATGCCCGCCATAAGTTAGTAGTCTTCCTAAACGCTGTTCCAGCATGCGTCTTCCCACCTGCCACCATGAGTGCCCATCCACATCTTTCCTAGGTATAATTTGTTCTGCGGAGGTGATGCATCCTCGCAGCCAATGGTCTATCGAGTTTCCATTATTCCATCTCTGCCAATCCAGATGATCTGCCACCTTACGCAGTGAAACGTGCCTCACAATCCTGTTGGTCATACCTCCAAGCCCGTGCTCAACCCTCCCTACGTCATCATCTCGACATCAACAACACCACTCCTCCGCTCTCCCCACTATTCAACTCTATATCCTCGTTAAGGGCAGAGAACAAAGCCCCCCAAACAAAATGCGCGGCCTCGAAGAAACAACCTCGTCCATGAGTATGACCCGCCTCGCCTCCAACGTAAAATCCCACTTCCGCCGCGCCTGGGACGGCTTCATCGATTTCGCGGCGAGAGATAACGTCCTCGAAGTTGCGCTGGGTTTGATGTATCACCGATGGTCCCCCGTGCTATCGTCAGAACCTAATCTTGCTGTGTAGAATCGCGCAAGCCTTCACAAGCGTCGTCAACTCGTTCGTCTCGGACATGATCCTCCCAATCATCTCGCTCCTGCCGTTTCTGCATCGGAATATGAGCGAGGAGTTCGCTGTGCTTTCTGCGGGACCGCACTATGCCGAGATGCATGGGTATAAGACCCTTGAACAGGCGAGGGAGGATGGGGCGCTTGTGTTGGCGTATGGGTGCGTCCTGCCCTCTATTCTACATCCCCGCTCTTTGTGAATGGCAAATTGATTGTTGGTGACAGGGCCTTTCTAGAAAAAGTGGTCGATTTCCTCGGCATCAGTCTGACGTTGTATGCTGTTGCCGAGGTGTATACGCTTCTTTCGAGGGATAGGATTGTCAAGAGGAGTGTGAAGTGTCGGTATTGTCGGAAGAGGATCAGTGAGAAGGTCAGTTTGTCTACCTGGATGAATGGTTGATGAAAGTTATTGTGGTGCTGATAATGGTATCTATGACAGGCGCTGCGGTGTGTCAACTGCTCTAGTTGGCAGGATGGGAGGGAGGACCAGTAAGGGTCTTGATGTTAAATATCTTGCGTTTTGGCTGCGTGGATGGGGAGTAATTTAACATGATTAGGATGAATTCCGTTTTCAAGGCCTATATATGTATTGGGCAATGCTTCATGTTCGGCTCAATGAATCTAATGTATGAACCCATGTGGATGGGACCATAGGCCCAACTGAAGCACAGATATTGAAGAAACAAGTGAGATTCCGGTTATATAGCGATAGGAAAACCAATAGCGAGGGTTCTGTGAGCTATGGGGATTCGCAGTTGTAGTTTTGCAGAAAACACCGTTTCTATGGGCATACCTGTTCCAACCCCGCCCATGGCAAGAGATATATATTGCAGGACGGAATTGCCGAACATCACGATCATCAGCGCCAAACTGGGGTTTAGTGAAGTGAGAAAGCCAGTCTATGTCAGAGATAAGATCCAGTAACAGCCTTGCGGCATCTGTTATGCCATGTCATCTTTCCATCTGCTGAAGGCCAACAACTACCTGGGTACAAAGATGCCCTGTCTTTCTGGTAGCCATACGCGCTGTGATAGAGCAGCGCCGCTATTTGAACTGATGGGTCTCCAGCAGCCACAGGAATGATTGGTGCTATAAATAGGGTGGGAGTTGTGATTGGAGGGCCTTGGCAAGAAGTGGAGCGCTGCTGCCGAAATTTCCACCTTTCGCTCTGCTGGCTGCAGTTCCGAGTTCCCTGGAGTCGAGGTTGAGGCTCTTCTTTCTTTCCCATGGGCAGACAATCACTTTAGCAATGTTTCTGAGCACACTTCTCCCATGCCTTCTTCTTCTCAGCGCCTCGGTCGAGGCTGGCTTCCTCCGACCGCTGCCTTGCACAGATACCGATAACTCGCTGCTGGAGTCTATTTCCCTGCATGGTTTCCTGGACCGCGAGGATGGCAATGACGTCCTCTCTCTTAGGTTTATAGGAGACTATATTGATGATCGATGTGACGAGCTGAATGGATCTTTGGCGCGGCTCTCGGTCGACGCAAAGGCCCTTGGCCACTCTGTCATCGACGGGGAGCCTCGGAACCTGCATGGCAGATGCCCTACGCTCTCGCGGGAGAACTATCCACGGTATGTCCCTACATAATTACAATGTCCATGATAATGACTGGTTAGATGGGACAATCGCACCTACGCCATCTACGAGGGATCATTCCCTTTGAAGTCCTTGCTCCCGTTCAGCACACTGGACACCACAATCCGCGTCCAGCTGAACGAGACCACCCTGGCTTGTACGCGCACCTATATCACTCCGTATATTGGGTCCGTGGCGTCAAGAGCTCTAGTGGGCATTCCGTTGGTTCTTATGCTTCTGGCGGGCATTGTGACGGGCGCTCTGAAGAGATCGCAGAAACGGCGCGGCAGTTTCTTCCGACATGAAGCGGATGATGCATTGCGAGACCGAGTCGACACGCCAATGCCCGGACTAGGCCCTTGTCTGCACCATCTCCAGTTTGTGTTCTTGAGCGGATGCCTGACACTGCCCTATCCCGGGTTCTTTCGAGCGGTTGCCAGCAAACTCGCCTGGTCGTCCTTAATCTTCGCGAACTGGCCGGTCACCCACCAGTTCACGTACCCCGGGGTTGAAGATGGTCTCTTCTCAGTCAATGCGACGTATGGCCTGGAGGAGATGTCGCAGTACCTCGGGAGCACGACCGCAAGCGATCTGTGGACGAATTCGATTGTCAATCTCGTTCTCGTTGCGGCCGGTGTCGCAATCACCATACTTCTGGTTACTGTCTGCAAGTTCGTGTGGGAGGGTTATCGATCTCAGACGAACGACATGGCCCTCCTCCGAACTGAGATACTGTCACAGACGCAGCGCATTGGCTGGAGTATCACCCGGATCGTCCTCGACTATTTCCTGCATCCACTGGTCGCGTTTTCCCTATACCAAATGAACTACCCGCAATGGTTCCCCTTCCACACGTCCATGGCCATGATCGCGGTAATCGCCCTAGCCGGAATGCTTTTCTTTACTGTTCGCTATCTTGCGAAGACCAATCGCCACATACTACTCTTCCACCAGACACTATTCGCCACGCCCGTCAGCCAGCCCTCTGCGTTCTACGCGCTCTACGGAGTCCCGTTCGTCCGCGGCCTCGCGATCGGCGCTCTCCAGCGCTACGCACTTGCCCAGCTGCTGCTTCTCGGCGCATGCGAGCTGTTTATCCTGGGGTGCTGCCTGTGGAGTGCGTACTCTAGACTTCCGATACCGTGGAGGCAGGCCGCCCTGGCGCTTGTCCGGCTTGCAACAGTCTGCATGAGTTTGGTTTTTATCGACCATGTCAATGCGTCAGAGAGAATCGCATCAAATGTTGCATACGCGATTCTACTTATGCATACCGTGACCTTCGCATCCAGTCTTCTTCTGGACTGTGTTTATGAACCAACTCGCGGCGTCCTGCATAACCTTGGTCTGTTGAAGGAAGATCAGGCGCACATGGACAGATCCAAGGCTCCGGTTCGTGTCAAGCCATTCCCTTAATATCGTAGACGCACGCTGACATCCTACAGGTTTATGGCATCAAGCAACTTTCACATAGATCGACAAGACGTACCTCCTTCGCGCATCTGCCGTCTCTTGACCCGCTTGATGTAGGTACGCGTAGTGGTGGTCAGTCTGAGTATCAATCCGCGTATAGTTCCATAGGACGCAGCGTCCGGCCGTCATCCTCAGGCTCTGGTTCTGGCTACGGCTCTGGTAGTGGCTCCGGAGGTGATTCTTTCGAGGACGTTCGCCTCGAACCGATTCAGTTCTTCCGACCTCCTCGATCTCAACGGTCCGTTTTGTCTTTCACGCTTCCTGCCCCGGTTGTCCCTTCAGCACCGACGTTTGAAAGTGACGCTGGCGATATAGGCAAGGCGATTGAGTTGGACCCACTTGATGACGGTGAGATGCGTACGATTAATACGGACTACTATTCGTGTCGCGAGGCGGATCAGTTCTACGGGCGTAGGACTCATGCTGAACACCCGGATTTACAGCAGGGAGGCGAAGCACCTGGTCGTTCTTCCTGGCTGAGTCGGTTTAGGCGAGGCAAGAGGAAAGAGAAGAGCAAGGAGAAGGGGTTTGAGGTTATTAGACCTCCTCGTCCGCCCATGTAGGTAAACATGTCCACGAATAATGCCTATCTATGTAGTAATATATGGCTTTATTCATATCATTGTCTATCGCATTCGCTGCATCCTCCAAGGTGACCTTTCCGATCAACCCAATTCTCTCCATGAGCGGGCGGTCGCAAGCGCCGTAATTCCAACGGTCTGACAGTGACATGATGCTCACGGCTGATCATCGTCAACAGGATCAGCACATGGGCTGTGTGGGTATCGTTCTCGCAACTCATCCCCATCCAATCAGTGGAGTTGGACCGGGCCTGTTTCGAGTCAAGTCAGATCGGTTCGCGAGGCACCTGAGGCTTAGTTTCGTTCGCTGACGACGACGTGTTTTATGTATAGCCTCACTTTGTCTGGTATTCTCATTGGCTAGGGCGGTTTGGATGTGTGGTTCGGCAGATTGGGTTCGCTGATCTGATACAGGCTGTGGGGAATTGGCAACGATGAAACAAACCGTTGTGACAACGCTCAGCCCTAGGGACCCTTCATCTCTTGTCTTCATGGATCATCAGGACAGTTGTTTCTAGAACGATGATCGAAGCGAGCGATCTAGTACCACTGTACCAGCTATCAACCTGGAGTCCTGAAACCAGGTTCCCTACTCCGCCACATACAATTTCTTAGCCCTAGGCCGTTCTCACCATTGATCCAGACGCCTCGCCCACGCGCATCCAGCGTCATTTCATCACCCTCGGGCAAGGTATAAAGACTCCCCGAACTCTCACGCCTATTCTTCCTCCAGCCGAGCACCCCATCCCAACAACCCCCAAGGCCCCGCCAACGCCACGATTCACGGTAACGATCCATTCCACAATGCACCTCCCAACCGCCATCAAGAAACTCCGCCCCTCCAGCTGGCAGCCACAAGCAGCAGACACCGACACCCGCCCACACGCAGGGAAGATAAAGCGCCGCTCGACGATGGGCATGGGGCTCACGCAGCTCCCGTCCCTCTCTGTCCCCGACACAGCGCGGAACAACTTCACGGCGATGGCGGGGGAGTTCGTGGGGACGTTCCTGTTCCTATTCTTTGCGTTTGCGGGGACGCAGATTGCGAATGCGCCGCGCTCGCGGGCTCCGGAGCTCGACCAGGCTGGGGGTGGGAAAGTGGCCCCGCCGGACTTTGATGCGCTGCTGTATTCGTCGTTATCGTTTGGGTTCAGCCTCATGGTGAACATCTGGGCGTTCTTTCGCATTACGGGGGGGTTGTTTAATCCGGCTGTTTGTCTCCCTCCCGGTTCCTTGCTACCTCCACCCAGTTTAGGAGTGGAAGTTGATGGATAGTGATGATGCTAACTTCCATTGCAGGTTACGCTGGCCCTCTGCCTCATCGGTGGAATCCCCGCCGTCCGCGGTCTCCTGCTCCTCATCGCCCAGATTGGCGGCGGTCTTGCGGCGGCTGCGATCGTCAGCGTTTTGCTTCCCGGCGACCTAAATGTAGCCACCAGGCTAGGCGGCGGAGCTTCGGTGATTCAGGGCCTGTTCATCGAGACAATCCTCACAGCACAGCTGGTGTTCGTGGTGATCATGCTCGCGGTCGTGAAGCACAAATCGACCTTTTTGGCGCCCGTTGCGATCGGTATGACGTTCTTCGTTATGGAAATGATCGGTGTGTCTCTCCCCTCTCCCCTACCTACCTCTTCATCCCACCCTTACTCCTAGACTTAGCAACACCAACTAATATCCATGATAGGAAACTACTACACCGGCGGCTCCCTCAACCCCGCCCGAACCCTGGGCCCCGACGTCCTCCTGCGCTCCTTCCCATCATACCACTGGATCTACTGGGCCGGACCGTTCCTAGGCTCGCTTATAGCATGTGCATTCTACACCTTCCTCACGCACTTCCAATACGAGGCCGTGAACCCGGGGCAGGACTTCAACGAGTGGGAAGCTAAAGCCTTGCACCCGCTCGGCCACGGCCATGGGCCGACCATGTCCGGCTCGACCATGAACATGTCCATGAGCTTGCCCACGACGAACCCCGTGCCGAATATGCACCGCTACTCCGATATGACGCTGAATCGGGACTTCTCGCTCCGTGAGGTCCCGGACGAGGATGCGGCCGATATGACGAGCGCACAGGCGCATGCGAGTGCGCTTGCGGCGCTGGTGGGGGGGCCTTCCACTGTACCTGCTGGTGCGGGTGGATCGATTCGCCCCTCCGCGACGGGGAGTGTGCGGAGCACGACGAATTCGAATAGTCGGCCGAGTCTGACGGTTACGAGGGCGGCGAGCACGTATAGTTTTCCGGTTGTGCCGGTTGGGGATGAGGCGGTTTAGGTTTTATTCCTGGGATTGAAAGTGAAATGGGAACTGGATGGTAGGGTTTATGGCGTATGGATATGGATATGGATGGATGATTGTCTTGTCCTCCGAGGTGGTTTCAGGGAACTGGCGTCGGCGATGATGCTATGCTTGCTTGGGTACTGGTACTGTTGCAACAGTGCAAGGTTGGCGCAGCTGGTTATGGCTATGGTTACGGGTATGATTTTGATATGATCTTTTCTTATGTATGCAATGACAATGTGATCTATGTGTATGTTCATCTTATTTCCACTTTGCCCTGAAAAGAGGACCGGCCGCAAGAAGCTATGTAGGGGAGTATCCTGGAAAATGAGCTATGGCGGGCCCTAAATCTGAACGTGGTATATAGCTTTTACGCTCAATGTTCAAGAGTCCAGTGACTACGCGGATGGGAATGCTCTAAGAATGAAAGAAGCTTGATGCCGAAGACTTCAGCTGCTAGGTACCTATGGTAACCTTGGAGCACATACCCCAAGGAAGGTGCCTGTTCAGAGTTCAGCAGAGCTCAAGATGATTAACATTGCGCCAAAGCATAGGCGGCGAGTTAGATCTGGTAGGTAACATCTGGTCCCGGGGCGATATCTAAACTGATCTCCTGTTCAGCGAGCATGAAGGGGATTCCAACATAAGGCAAGTCGTAGTATTATCACTACCAATCATGCAATTGCATTTGAAGGTCACATTCCAGTCAGCCATAGACGCCCAGTCTCAAGCATCCATCATACCATTACCATATAACGGAGTTCAAACAAACAACATCAACCATCATCCATCCAGCCATCGAGAGCACGACCCTTAAAATAGAGCCCCAACCCCGGCAGCAAGCACAACCGGCGCTGCAGTGATAAACGCCTCAACAGGCCGAATGCCCATCGCACCCCCATCACTGGCCGTAGGCGTCGCCTCCGCCTCCGCGCTCGCCACCGCGTCGGACAACTTATCCAGACCCGCCGTAACCGGCAACCCATACGGACTCCCCGTCGTATAATCCCAGCTGGTGCTGGTCTCAATACTGCTGCTGGTCTCCATCCCGCTCTCACTCCCGGTATAGCTCAGACTAAAGCTGCAGCTCGGACTCTCGGAGTAGGACGTCATCTTGCAGTCCCAGTCGTACGTGACGGTCACTGCAGGCGTCCAGTCGAACGCGGTGTATGTGCCTGTCTGCTTGAAGGTTTCCGGGCCGGCGATCATGGTCCACGGCTTCTTGATCGAGCAGGTGCTGCTCTCTGCGCCGGACGTGCAGGACATCGCGTACGTTATGTCGGGCGAGTGGATTGAGACGATGGAGCCCTCGACGTTGGTGTACGAGGGCATGGCCGACCAGGCTTCTTCCCAGTCGGGTTGGTAGTAGGGCATTGTTGTGGTTGTGGCGTCGTCTGCGAGGGCGAGGGTTGATAGGGAGAGGGAGAGGCCCAGGGCGAGCTTGAGGGGGGCGAAGGAGCGCATCTTGGCGATGGAACGAGTGAGCTGGACGGGATAGAGCGGCAAACGTGTAGGAGGCAAGAGAACAGAAAAGGAATTGGTCCCTGGGCGCGGGGGATATAAGTACCAGTAGCCAGGCACAGGCACAGAACCACCGTATTGCAACCTAGACTCGGGGATAAGAACGCCTCCACACTAACGGTGATTCGCCTGAAACACGTCCAATCAGCAACTGTCGGCCAAATAGCTAGTGTTGGGCCTAACCTTAATGACCCTAGGTCCCCCGGACTATCGCCTCGCTTCGTGTCTAGTGCGGCTCTAGCAGGCTCGACCGGATAATGCGGAACCTGTGACCCTGTTGGCGCTTGTTCCTCCGGTTGGCTTTCCACAGAGAAATTTTCCACCGGCTTGCTAGGTATCTATTATTGCATGACTCACTTGCTGTGGTAGCGCATCCTCGCCCCCGGCCTTAACCTCAAGCACCCAGGCGCACTTTACACTAACCCTCTGTCTCCCCGACTTCAACCCCTACCTAATATTCAACTCATCCTATATTCGCGATTGCAATAGCCTGGGCATACCTTTATGCGGATGACATCGGCCAAATTGAAGACGATTATTACCTGGACGCTTCGACGATTAGGGTTATCACGGCCCATACAACAGAACCATACCGGCAACACTGGCGCGAGAGCTCGAGTCATCCAAGTACCTCGATACAGATCAACGAACCTGCCCTGGATAGACTGCGCCACGGTCCAGTGATGGGCGAGAAGACGTGCTATTGTACGTTTACCGGCCAAGCGGCTTGCGAGTCGATTTCCTCCGGGCATGCGGTACGGTTTCATGAATTGTCATTGAGATGTCATGGACTGCAGATTAACCGCGTTGCCGACAGGATAGGGCTCGCTGTGAAGAGCAGGAATCGGGGTATCTTAATGTCCTTCCATGGCCCAGCCCAGACGGCGGGGGTATGGTTCCGTAAAGGCCCGGGGGGTTGCCGAGAATATGCTGGTGGCGATGCCATTTGGTCAACTTCATTGAATAAGTGAAATAGAGGTATTCGAGATGTCATTTTCAATGGCTGCCATATCACTGCGATGCGATCGAAATGATGTTTCTAAGTAGTTATAGTAGTATTAATATGAATGGTCTACGATGGATCCCGGTGTAATCTGAAGGAACAGTTTTTTTTTTTTTTTTTGTCTAACCCCACCATTGTAACCTAGCGAATAGCTTATTCCCAAACGGATATGCTTCGATTCAACAATATGATTTCTCAGCACATATCCGCAGCATACCCAACCTCCACAGTACCCAGTGTAGCACCAGTGTCTGCAACCTCAGTGTCGCCGTCACAGAACTATGATCGTCAGCTTTTGCATACAAAGCTTCGCGCTGACCTTTGCAACACCGCAGCAGATGGGGTACGGGTACGTGTACGTACCGCAGCACTACCGGTAGGCGCCTTGATGGCGTACTTCCCGCCCTCGGAGTCGAACTTGTAGGAGCGGGCGACGGGGGTGAGGTAGAACCAGCCGCTGTTTAGGATGAAGTCGAGAGTTAGACTGTGATATGTAGTTAGGCTATGGGGTTAGCGCATACA
Organism: Aspergillus mulundensis; assembly: GCF_003369625.1. Classification (NCBI taxonomy): domain Eukaryota; kingdom Fungi; phylum Ascomycota; class Eurotiomycetes; order Eurotiales; family Aspergillaceae; genus Aspergillus; species Aspergillus mulundensis. The sequence goes on along the minus strand of NW_020797910.1, from coordinate 78,024 downwards.
CCGAGTCCTGATGCGAGACGCAATGAAGTCAGTTCCTTGTTGATTCTGACACCGCGACGTCGAAGAGGCGCCACTCTATATCCCAGCGAACCATGTAACATCCAATTGGAAGACTCACAAAGACCTGAGCACCGCCCTCGTAGTTAGGCTCTGGGTAGGACTCGAAGCGGACGGCGGAGGCCGTGGCGGCCAAAACGGCGCCAAGGGCAACGGAGAACTTCATTGTGAGCACGCGAGAGAATGTAGTAGAGAGACAACAAGGATATTTGATTTCTTCTGTGGTCACTGGCGGAACGTGAGACTTTATACCCTTGGAGTCAGCGTCCAGGCTGCCTCTCTCCAACCTCCAGCTTAAGGAAGGGTGGATACAACCAACACGGCCCCCACGTTACAATGAAGCTGGTGCATAGATTGAACTCCAACTTGGCTCAGGCCACCTCTCCCCGTCGTTCTTGGCACGTATAGTGACTTACTGCAGAACGACATGTCCTATCAAGTGGAGGTTATGGAGCTGGTGCTGGGTTATGGTAGCGGGGGGCCTGGGGCTTAGACTCTGTTTTCACCAACCAAATTAGAGGGCATTGATTCCTCCAAGACACTCTATTCCTTGACGAGGAGGCAGACTGGGCAATTAGGCGGCGATGAATGTTTATCGAGGCTAATAGGTACCGAATCGCCGGCCATGACCTGTTGATATTTGTGGGCGGTGCAAGTGGTCCAAATCCCCTACGGCATGGCATGACTTGCAAGTGACAGATATGTCCTTGGGGGAACAAACTATAACTATTCGCCTCGAAGCAGCTGATTCATGAGACCATCTGGCGAACGTCAAATGATGTGTTGTGTGGCCTAGACCATTATAAACTTCATGTCTCCGAGTCCCTATGGTCGATGTCATGCACCACTCGCGCATAACCAATGAGCATGTAGCTATCAGGTACTAGGCTTTAGATTAAGAGGACTTGGAATGAATCGCATTTGTACCTTATGTTATATTTAAACCTCAAGACGCTGTGGTCTCCTGTGGTACTTTGGGGAGCAGCCGGAGTACGTGGATCCATGATTAGGTAGAGTAATCAACACACTAGGTAGTTCTTTTTAAATACAGAAAATCTCACTGGCTGACTTGATAAGATCACGGAAAGGCGTACCTTAAGCCTTCTGCAGTGTTTATACGTTCCACGCCACTCACATTCCGAATCACCATACGTTAGTATGAATGGCCTCTATTTCAAATCCCGGCCCACCGAGCAGTGACTTATGCCGGGCATTACTTAACGCACTTAGTTGAATGGCCAGTCTCTAACCAGGAGTCTTGTCATCAAGCCAGAGCCCATGACTTACTGCGGCACGTAAGCGCAGGTGTGGTGTAAAAGAGATGGATTGCAATCCCGATCTCCTTCTTGTGCTGTCCACCGCACTGTGTCACAGTAATTAGAATGTGCCTTGACATGGTATGCATGGCTTTACTTAAACAGTCTAACAAGCAAGGTGACCTCATTAAATCTAGCTGAGAATCAGGAAAGGTCTGGCGGAGAGCATAGAGGGCAAAGATTGGACAAGGACTCAAGTGGCGTATATGCATGAAATATGTGCTGCGTACAATCTGCACGTATCGGGTGTGGCCTCCGTATCAGCGGTAGGACACCTTCTCGCAGTTCATGCTAAGACGGCGCGGAGGCATAACCTGACGCACGGGGAACAGAGACTGTACGGGGCATGGGTGGTTCCTTGCTCTAGGATACGATGGTGGTCTAGGATAAGATCGCACCACCCACCCCGGTACGCAAGTGGCTTGAAAAGCAGAGCTGAACGAGGGTAACTTGGAAGCAGACGACCGTCAGACATAATTGAAATAGCAAGAATAAGCGGAGGCGTAAAGATGTTACTGGACGAAGCCAGTTAACCTGACGTTCCACTGCAGCCATCCACTGGCTCTGAATTGCGCCGGAGGTAGAGAAACTTGCGTGCGTGGTGCTAACGAAGAAGGACCAATCGAGTATATATGTGCAGACCCGAGCAGCCCGGGTCCAGGTGGCTTTTGAATGCTGATACCCTCCGAGACGAATAAGATTGTTCCCCAGTGCCGGCTGAAACGCAGTGTCACCGTGTATGCGCGTGATGAAGCCGGATTGCGGGGTATGGTTCAAGAAAAAGGGCGATAAGTGATGTCGAAGATGGCTGAGACGACGGCTATATAGCAGTGAGAACCCTGCCATCCATACCCTAGGTATCCCACAGACCCAGGCTCATAGCTCAGCACGAACAACCCAAGCTTCCACCGTCACTGCCTGACCCATGGCGCACGAAACAAACCACGACGCCCTCTGGTCCTCGCTGGAAGGCCAGAATGTCGAAATCCCCGACCTCCGCGCCCTCCTCCCAGGAGGCGCAGCCCAAGTGAGACTGCACCCCGACTACGAAAAGGCCCGGGACGAGGTCCTCAACCCGTGGATCCGTCGGTACGTGTCCACCACAACCCTCATTCCCACTCAACCAGCTAACCCATTGTGACATGCCAGCTACACCGACAACGACACCACCTGCCGCCAGCTCCAAGCCGACGACTTCGGGCTCTTCGCGGCCGTGATCTGCGCCGACGCACCGTACGACAAGCTCTGCACGGTTGCGAAGTTCTTCGCCTGGGTGCGCCATACCCTACTAACCATCTCCTGCCTTCCCCGGCATCCCTAAGAGAGACGCCTAACAGCCAGTGCAGTACTACCTGTGGGACGACATCTTCGACCACGACACGCTCCGCAACGAAACCGCGCACGGGATGAGCGACAACCGCCGCGTGAGCATCGCGTATATCCGCCACCAGCTTCTGCCCGAAGCCGAGGCCTCGGCACCAGACCTCTCGTCGTACCCGGGCCAGCTGCAGAAGGCACTGGAGGCGTGGGATGAAATCGGGGTGCATGTGAGGAAGGTTTGTTCGAAGGGTACGTGCGCTCTCGCTCGCGCTCGCGCTCTCGTTGCAAGGTGGAGCTGACAACGCACAGAGACACGGGCCGTTCTTTGCAACGCGATGACCGAGTACATGGAGTCCGTTGGCGCGGTGAATGCGCTCTTCGCCGATGGGCGGGTCCCGAGTCTCGAGGAGTACTGGGGGCGTCGGGACCGCGACGCGGGCGTTTACCCGGGGATTGCGACGATTCCGTGCGTGCCCTTCTTCAATTTCCGAGTGTGCGGGTGTGTTCGAGGTGGCTAACGCGGGTGGCTAGGTTCGTGGCCGGCGTGGGTGTCACTCCCGCTGATGTGGATGTAGGGCAGATGAAGGCGTTCTGGAGGGAGACGTCGTATTTCGTGCATATGTGAGTGACACCACGTACGCCACCTGGATAGCGTCTGCAACCTTTCCCTGGCCTAGCCTGTCCTTCCAAGGCCATCCTACTATGGTATGGCATGGTACCATGACATTGTCTTGCTTACGTCCCCAGCGCGAACGACCTGATATCCCTGCAAAAGGAGCTGGTACGTGCTGCTTCATCCAGGTCCCCGGTCTCCTTGGCCGTCTTCTGACCACTGCTCCAGGCCGACGGGCAAATCGAGAACCTGATCCCCGTCCTCGTGCTGAACACGCACGTACCCATCAACGGCGCAGTGCAGGAAGCATACAACCTCGCCCGGAACCATATGATCAATATCCAGGACTCCGCTACGACCCTGGAGAGAAATGGCGTCCCGCAGTCCGTGTGTAGAACATTCGCCAAGGGGTGCAGGGACCTTGTTGCGGCGCTGGTGCACTGGAGGTATGTACCGTGTCTCGGCAAGCAGAACCCAGGGAGTTGAGTCGTGCGTGCTGACGGTTCATGGCTCCGCAGCTATGAGGGCGGAAGGTATTTGGGTGATGGGAGGCTTGATGAGGAGGGCGTGTTCCACTTCCAGGTTGGAAGGTGTCTCGCGACGTAAGGACCTGGTAGGTCATCGCGCAAGAGACCTGGGAGATCGAGAGTGTTGGGTGAAGCGTTGGCGACGTGCTACTGTACCGTCTGGATGGACGTTCATTTCTGCAGATGGCTTTTGCGCTTGTCGCTCTGACCATGTTTTATATTTCGGGGTTGTTTCATTTGTTCTCGTGCGCTGTTTATACATGTTGGGTATGCCTTGTGCCGTCATACCTAGGGTTCCTTCTAGCCCTTGCTGAGAATTCAACTTCGAAGCCTATCACTTAGCCAGTACCATGATGACCGGTAGCATTGAGATCCCTGTTATATACAATGTCAAAAGCGCCAGGCAGAACATTGTAGGGCTCTGTATCTGCCCCGCCGTTGCATTGTTGGACTTAATGGTGTCAGAGCGTAGTATACTGCTCGCCCCACTCTAGCCCTTGCCTATTTACTTAATTAGCTATACCAAGTATAGCTTTATTATTATAGCCTAGCTAAATATAATTTTTCAGCTTTTATTTTTAAAAGGTTATATGCCCTTAGTAGCTTTTTTTTATTAAAATATTATATTTACTTATATATAACTACTTTTTTTTTATTATTTTTTTTAATTTAATTTCTTTAAATATTTATTAAGTTAAAAATATTTTTATATAATATTGAGATTTTTAATTACTTATTTGATATAATTACTAACGGCCGACGTAGGCAAAGCATTTAATAGGAGAAGTCTGGTGTATTAGTGTATTACCTTAATTAGCGGGAGAAAACTCTATGGGGCACGTGACGCGCTAGTCCTAATTTAGTATAATGTAGTGCCTTAGGCACCCCCCGTGTTAATATACCCTTTAACTAGCGTGGTTAAGTAGCTATTATTTATATAATATATATATAAAGCTAAATTTTAAAAAAAATAAATAAACTTTTAAGTGTAAGACCAACAAGTCTTAAAGATCTTTACTAATAATAAAGATATTAATAAAAAAATTTAATTAAGAAAAATAAAGTATTTTAAACCCTGTTAAATAATATTAAAAAAGTTACTTAAAAATTTAAAAAAAAAGGCTGGCCTTAAAGCTATTTTTATAAACCTTTAAGCTATGCTTAAGCTATTTTTAATTAAAAAGTAAATATAGGTTTAAATTTTTTATATATAAATTTTTATTTTAACTTATACTTAGGGTTTACTCTGGCCTTACTTAATTAATAATTAAAATCTTAAATAATAATAACCTAATTAAATTATATAACTTAATATAATAATAAGGTATATTAAGCCTTAGTAGCCTAAGGCTAAAGCTTAGGTACTAACTTTAAATTAATAATAAATTAGCTTTAGTAATATTAAATAAAAAAATATTAGCCTTAATAATTTTTTTTTAATTAAAGGGTTGTCCGCGACTCACTACTAAACTAAAAAAAATAATAATAAAATACTACTATTATTATTAATATTAATACTAAATACAGCTTTATTATTACTATTTTTTAACTTTATTAAAATATTATTTAATATATTAAATTTAGTATTTTATTTTTATTATTTATAATACTTTAAATAAAATATAATATTTATTTATAATTAAAAGGGGAAAGGCAGCACTTTAATAATACCTAGTATAAAAGTATAAATTATAGCATAGTTTATAATTTTATAAGTTTTAAACTTATTAATTTTTTTACTAAATAAAAAATTACTTTTTTTTATTATAGCTAAAAAAAGCCTTTTTAGGCGTTGCCCTAGCTTTATAATAAGTAAAAAAAAGTACCTAATTATAACTATAATAATTTAAAATATTCCTACCTTTACCCCTTATACTTTTACTATAATATAGTTAAAAAACCCCTTTAATATAATATTTTACTAACTTTAAAAGCCTTTACCCTTTTTAATTTTCTTACTGCGTGTATTCTTTTTTAAGTTTAATAATATTAATTTTAATTAGTTCTTAGGTGGTAATAATAATAGTAATAGCTAGTATAACTAGTATTTAATAAATATTTTTAAAATATATAATAAAAACATAGGTGCTAATTTAATAAGTTATTATTACTTTAATAGCTACTAACTAGTAGCACTTTACTAGTGTTTTACTAAATATATTAATTTTTAATTTAAAAATAGCTACCTTATTACTTAATTATAGCCTTTATACTTACTAGCTTACTTTTTTTATTTTATATTATATTATACTAGCTATTATTATTATTAATACCCTTATTATAAGTTTTATATTATTATTTTTTAGGCTTTTTCTTCCCTAGCCTTTAGCCTTTTTTATAAGTACATTTTATTTTTAACTAGTTTGCTGGTAAAATAGCTTTACTATAAATATTAACTAATAAAAAATAGGTTTACTTATAGTACATAAAATATATTTAAGCATGTAAAAATAATAAGTTAATTAATAGTCTTAATTAATATATTTATTTAATTATTAAGTATAATTACTTTTATTATATTTATAATAAGGGCTTTTATCTCCTTTTACCTTTTTATATAAAAGTAAATATTATCTTTTTATAATAAATAAATCCTGCTAACCTTAATAAATATATTTATTATTAAAATATATTTATATATTAAGTTAAGCTAGTAATTAAGGCTTATAAAAAAATACTAAGGTTTAGGCTATAAAAGTATTAACTTTAATTATTTAAAAACTTATATAAAACTTTTAGCTTACTTTTAAATAACCCCTGGCCTATTTTAATAATAGCTAGAATACTTATTAGTCTTTTAATTTTTTTTTTAAAAAACAAGCTTATCGCGCCTTTTTTAAGAAATACTAGGTATAAAAAAATATTTATAAAAGTTTTTATTTTTACTTTTAATACTAAATAATAATTTTTTATTATAATTTTACCACGTAGCTAGTTATTATTTTTTTTAAAAAAAATAATTTTTTTTAATACTTTAACTTTAATATAAACATAGTTCTTTTATTAAATTATAATTTAAAATAAGTTTTAATATTAAGCCGGCGGTGGTTTAACTATAGTTTATTAAACCTTAAAACCCTATAAAAAATAAAAAAGGTAACTACTTTACTTATAGCCTTAAGTATAATTTTAAAATCTTATAAAATAAAAAATCTCGCACCCCTTTTTAAACCTATAAGTAATTAATAATAATTAAATAATAATTTAATGATTTTTTAATAATACTAGCAGTTTATTAAACCTTAAAACCTAGTAAAAAAAGGTATTTAACTTAATAAAATTATTACCTTTTTTTTAAACTAGCAGCAAACTAATATTATTATAGCTAGTTTTTTATAATTTACTAGGGCTTTTTATACATGCTTAAAATTAAAAAATAGTTTTTATAAATTTTTATACCTAGGCCAGCCCTTTAACTTAATAAAAAATTTATTATATTTATAAATATATTATTTTTTAAAAATAGCCTTAACTTTTTATTTTTTTTTATTAACTAACTTTATAGTTAATAATTATTTTTTTTCTTAGGTTTATCTTACTATATAAATAGCTTTAAAAAATATAAAATATTAAATAAATTTTTAATTAATTACATATACTAGTAAGTTAGAGCTATATACCTACTTTTTAATAATAAATTTGATTTTAAAGGGTTTATTATACTTTAGGTTAAGTTTTTTACTTAAATATATTAACTTAATATTTTTAAAAAATATTAAAATATTCTTTTTAACCTTAAATTTTATTAAATAATATTTTTAATTATAATAAAGCGCCTGGTTTTTTTATATTTTATTTATATAATTTTATAAGTTTTTATAAAGTTATTTTAAAAAGCGTAAGCACTTTTTAATAAAAAAATAAAATATTAATTTTTTTTAGGTTTTTAAGCCTAGGAGTTACTAGTTTTTATTTATAGCTTATTATAAGTAAATTATAACTAGTTAAGTTATTTTTTAAGTTATTCTAAGTAAGTATAATACCTAATTACTTTATTAATAATTATAATACACGTGTAAATACGCCTTAAGAACCTTTTTAAACTTAATCTTAGGCTTTTAAAAAGACTTTTTCTTTATAATAAAGCTTATAATTTTTTATAACTTTTTAATACCTTTTTTATGTGTTTAAAACCTTTAAAACCTTTAAAACTAAATTTATTAGTACTAAGTTTTAAAGATAAAATAACTTTAAAATCATAACTTAAATTATTTAAACTTAGCTTTAAACTAAATTTAAAAAAATTACTAGGGTTAAATTTTTTTAAAGCTTATTAAAAGTATTAATAAAAAATTAGCATAAAAATAAATAAAAAAATTAATATAAAAATTAATAATTTAATTCTATTTTAGCTTTACGTTGCAAGGGTAACTTTTTCTTTTTTTTAAAAAAAAAATATTTTAATTTTAACACGTAATATTAATTATATTAAAATTAAAGGGTAAATAAGCTAGGTATCATAATTTTAAGTTACTTTTTTTTTAAAAAAAATAGCTTTGGTTATAATAAATTTTAAATTAATAAGTTTTAATAATAATATAAAAAATAAGGTACAAAATATATTTTACCCTACGCCCTACTAATCTAATAAACTAAATAATTTAAGTTAGGATTTTTTTAACTATTTTTAATAATAATAAAATTTTTAAGTATAAATAAAAAAAGCACTTTTTTAGTTATTTAAGTTTAGGTTTTAAAAACCTTAATTAAAATACTTGTAAACCACCTTTACTTACCYTTTAAAAATTTAATTTAAAATATTATTATTAAAAAAGTTTAAAAAATAATAAATAAAAATAACTTTAATTATAAAACTAATAAGTTTTAAAAATTTTTATTAATTATAAAAATATTAATAAAAAAATTTAATTAATAAAAATAAAGTATATTAAACCCTGTTAAATAATATTAAAAAAGTTACTTAAAAATTTAAAAAAAAGCTAACCTTAAGGCTAATTTTATAAACTTTTAAATTATACTTAAGCTATTTTTAATTAAAAAATAAATATAAATTTACAATATTTTATATATAAATTTTTACTTAAGCTTATATTTAAGGCCTACCCTAGCCTAATTTAATTAATAATTAAAATTTTAAAAAATAATAACTTAGTTAAATTATATAATTTAATATAATAATAAAATATACTAAGCCTTAGTAACTTAGGGCTAAAGCTTAGGTTATTTAAGGTGCTAACTCTAGATTAATAGTGGATTAGCTCTAGTAATGTTAAATAGAAAAACGTTGGCCCTGACATTAAGCACCCCTCTCCCGACACTTATTAATAATTATAGTTTTAATACTGTACGCTAGTGTTGCATTGGGTACAGGTTAGGGGTTAGGTAAAGACCTTAATACCTAATTTATAGGTTAGGTTTTATTTTTATTTATTTAACCTACGGGAATTAAACTTGGGTTAGGTCTAGGTTAGTTACAGGTTATTTTTAGGTGAAGTTTGGGTAAAAAATTAGGTAATACTATTTTAATTAGGCTTAGCCTAATACAGGCTAATACACAGGCTTAATTTCCACCCCAAGCCCCCTAGACCTAATATTAATATTTATACTAATAATAATGATAATACTAATAATAATAATAATAATACTAATATTAATATTAATACTAGTACTAGCTAGTTAAATATCTAAATAGTTTTTGTACTAACTATAAAGAAGGTAATATAATAAATATATATATATATTATCTTTATAGTATACTAATATTTTAAAAATTCAGAAAATAATTAATTGATGCTGGAAGTTTAATCTTAGCTAAATTTATTATGTTTTATATGGCAATAAAACAGGCTATCTAGCTTATAAAGTTAAATATAATATTAAGATTTAATATTAAAAAACTTAGAATACTTGAGACTAATTTAACTAATATAATTATTAAGTTAGGGAAACCAAGGTATACTTCCAAAACTAAATAAGTAAATACTTATTACTTTTTAATAAAAAGCTTTATTAAAAAAGCTTTATAAAATTTATTAAAATTAATAAAACTAAAAATTTTATAAATAGCTTAATAAAGGTACTAAATAAAATAAAGTTTTAAATTTTTATTAAAATATCAAACTTAATACTAATAAATTTAGTATAAAAAGTTAAAATTCTAGTTACCTAACTATTATATTTTTATATTTTTATATATTTATATACTTTTATATTTTTATATTTTTATATTTTTTATAAGTTTATATAATCTTAGTATATTAATACAAGCGGTTCCGGCCGCGGCGCCGTAGGCGCCATTAGCAGCCCTTATCTTTCTAATTGTCGGCCGCAAGTAAAACTTAGAACAAACAAAATAATAAAAAACTATAAATTAAAAAAATATTTACTATATAAATACACGTACAGGGGAATAAAAAAATATTATAAATATTTATTAAAAAATAGCTAAACTACCCACGGGCCTTAGGGTTTAGTAAGATAGGGATATTTAATAAATACTTAGCTATATATTTATTAACCTAGGTTAGTTAATTTATCCTACCTATAAAAAATATATATTATATTTAAATACTTATATTAAATAATTATAAGCCGCGGGAGTTACTCCTAAATAAAATTATAAGGTTAAAAGTTTAATTTTATTTTCTTTTTTTTAAGGCGTTATATATTATTAGGTAAAAAAAAGTAATACCTAAAAAAAATAAAGTAGTGTTATTAAGACTTTAAGCTAAAGCCTTTTATTATTTATAAGTATAAACCTAAATAAAGCTATTTAATACTTTTAATATAAGCTACAGGTAGCACCTTAAATAAAAAATCTTAAGTATTTAGTCTTTATGCATAGTAACTTTAGGAAAATGCTAAGGGTTAATTAATATTACTAATAAATAATATTTAATAGTATACCATAGGCGCTATTAAAATACTAATACTTAAAATTAATTTTAGCTAGTATAAATTAAGGTAACCTTACTATATAATATACTTTTTTAATTTTATAAAAGGTATAAAAAAAATAAAACTTAAATATTTTAAATATTTTATACTAGCATAAGCTAGTTCTTACCCGGGGGAGGTTTAGCTTAGCTAGCCTATTTAAATTTAAAGGTAGCCCCTATAATATAACCAGTATTATTAAGGGCTATATATTATAAAAAATATTATATACTATTTTAAATAATATATTTAGTAAATAGGGGGCGCCTTATTTACTTAAATAAGGGATACTAGTACCTATATTACTTATTATTTTAATAGTTATACATACACTACACACACCACACACTATATATTATTTTTATTAAATTAGTTTATTAAATTAATTTACTATAATAATAAGGTAGGACCTAAAAACCCTACTAAGCAGGAAATAATACCGCAAGGTTAAAGCCTTAAACCCCTAAAAAAAATATAACCTACTAGTAGCAAAGTACCTAAAGTAAATTATTAAGCCTTTAAAAAATATTATAAACTTAAATAATAGCTAAATTAACCTAAAGCAAACTATTAAGTAAAAAATTTAAAAAAAAACTATAAATCTAAATAATAGCTAAATTAACCCAGAGCACACTATAATAATAAAAAAAATATTATAAAAATTATTTAAAACCTTGCTTAAATTACGCCTACAAGAGCTAACTAAAAAATACCTTTTTATAATATACTTATAGAAGTATTTAATAGGCTTTATTTAAAATAATATACTTAAAGGTAATATTTAAGCATTACTATTTAAAAAGCTCCTCCGGGAGTATCTTAAATAGCCTGTTTAAAATATACCTTTAAAAGTAACTTAAATAAAAATACCTACCTGGGAAGCACCTTTAAAAGCGCCTTAGGGTTATTAGGCTTGGCCTAAAATTAATAATAAAATTGCTTGCAAAACCACCACTAAAGCTACTATATATATATTATTTAAGTAGCGCCTTTAGGGGTAACTTAAATACCTATTTAAATAGTGCTTTATATTATTTAAATACTTATTTAGGCAGTGCTTTATGCTACTTAAACACCTATTTAGGTAATGCTTTTACCACTTAAATAGTTTCTTTAAAATGCGCCTTTAAAAGCAACTTAGGCGGAGATACCTACTTAAAAAGCACCTTTAAAAGCACCTTAGGGCTATTAGGCTTGGCCTAATATTAATATTAATATTACTTATAATATTAGTACTAAAGCCGCCGTGCATGTACTTTATTTTTAGGTATATTAAAATAATTTACTATTAAATACTAAGCTTTATTATACTTATTAAAAGCTAAGTGCCTACTTTTTTATTTAAAAACTAATAATAATAAATCACAGGAACAAACCAAAGTTTAAAAAAAAAAATAAGTTAAAAAATAAGTATATTAAGTTAATATTAGCCTGGGTACTAATTAGTGCTAAAATACCTATTATTAAAAGGTACTAAGGCATAGACTAATAAAATAAAAGCCTAAAAAAAAGCCTAAAAAAAAAGCCTAAATATAAAAAAAGCCTAAATATAAAAGCCCATTAGTAAAAGCCTATTAGTAAAGGTTTATTTAGTAAAAGCCTATTTAGTAAAAGCCTATATAATAAAAAACTAAACCCTTAAATACTTAAATACTTAAGTGGAGGAAGCAGAGGTAAATAGGGTAAATAAAATAAATAGTTTTAAAAATAAAAATAAAGTTAAAATATAAGCTTACTATATATATAGCCTATAAACTTTTTTAAGCTAGTTAGCTAATAATACTTTAAATAATATTAAAAATAAAAAAAATATTTTTTATAAATACCGTGCTTTATTACTACATATTAAAATAATATTTATTAAGTATTATTAAGTAACTACCTACTTTTTACTAGTTTTTTTTCTACCTATTAGGGGAGCCTTATTTAAAAAAATATTAGTACTTTAGTTAAATATAAAATTTAACTTTTTAGGCTTTAACACCCTAGTTTACAAGGACTTAAAAAAATCTTACTTATTTAACTTTAATTTTAAATTTAACTTAAACTTAAAGCTTAAGCCTATATAAAAAAAATTAATTTTATTTTTATATTTTACCACAAGCATCTTAGGCTTTAGCACCTTAGGTTTAACCTTTAGTATTTTAAGCTTAAACTTATTTACCTTTAATATTTTAAGCTTAAATATATTAAACTTTACTACCTTAGCCTTGGGCGTAAGAATATTAACTTTAAATATATTAATTTTAAGCACCTTAGGCTTTAATATTTTAGCCTTAAGTAAATTATTAAATAAAAGTAAAAGCTTAGGCTAAGGCAAAGGTTTAACTTAAAAAGTAAAAAWAAAAAAAAAAAAGGGTAGTTACTTAGCTTAGCATAAATAATAATATTTTTAGTTATATTAATAATAAGTATAGTATTATTTTTTATAAGGTTAATATTATTTTATATATTTTTTATAGGCTCGGGGCTATTATTATAAGAGTTTAAACTTATTAATAAAAGTTTTTTATTATTTACCTTATATTTATACTTTTTTAAGGCACTATTATTAAAATACCTAGTAATAAGGACATCCGCGGTAAATAAAATAAATAAAATATTAAAAATATTAATATAAACATGCGTTATACCCTTGTAAAAAAAAAGCTTATTAAAGTATTAATAAACTAAAAAATCTAGCTAATAACTAGTATTAAAAACTAGGATAAACAGGCACTATTAATTTTATAGGTAACCTAAAACATGGTATAAGTTAAGGTAAAAAAGTTTAAGGTTTTCTTGGCATGGTTATATACTATTATTTTAATAATTTAGGCCTTAACACCTTTTTTATTAGTAACCTAATTAATAAAGCAGCTAATAAAGGTAACTATTACCTATAATAAATTAAGGCAGGTTTTATTATACTTAGGCTTAAAAAAATTACCAGGAATATTAAAAAAAAAAAGTAAGTTAATAAATAATATATTAATAATATAATAAATATATAATAATATAAATTTTATATAAATAATAAGAACTAGGTGGCCCTTAGCATAATTAATAATAAATAACTAGCCTTAGTAATAAGCCACTACCTTATAGTAAAAATTAACACGCTAGTAATTTTAAAAATTAATAATTAAAGGTATATTATCCTAAGGGTGTTTAATATTATTATAATAGCTTAAATTTAGGCCTTAAATTATAACTAAAATATAAGGCTTGCTATTCTTGCCCCTATTAACCTTATTTAAGTATAGTAGGCTACTAATAAAGTAATAGGTGTTATTAGGGGTTTTATAAATAAAAAAATATATAATAATAATAATAATAATAGTAATAAAAAAATAAATAAAAAAAAAAAAAAATTAATTATATAAAAAAAAAAAGACCTTAAATAAAAATTTTAATAAATTAATAAAAGCCTAAATATAAAAACGCTAAATTATAAAAAGTAAAGGTAAAAAAGGCCAGGCTAAAATAGGGTTATTAATAAAATAATTTTATAATTAAAACTAAATATAATATTAGGCTAAAGATTTATAGCCCGCGCTAGTTTTTAAAATTAATAATACTTTTTTATTTTAATATACTTAGTATTATCCTATTCCGCCCTTTAGGCGGTTTATATATATATTTTATAAAAAAATTATATTAGGCTTATTACCCTAGTAGTAACTACCTAGCCATGGCTTTTAGTAGGCTTATAATAAACTATATATACTAAATAATATAATAAATAGGGGGATAACTTAACCTACTTTTAAACTTTTAACTTAAAATAATCCTATAAAAAAACCTAGTATTTTTTATAAATAAATTACTTAGGGATATTAATAGCCCTATATTAATAGGTATTAAGTTTTATATTTCTAGCTATATTAATATTAAAGGTATAATTATTTTTTTATATAAATTAATATATTTTTTTTTATAAAATTTAACGCATGGTACTATAGCAGTAGTTAACTATTTAAACTAAGGTAAAAAAGGTAAACTTATTACCTTTATTATTACTGCTAGTGCAAATACCATAAATACTACTAAAAAAAATAATTATAAAAATAATATAAAAACGGGATATTAAAAGGGTTTATGGCTAAGGGTTCCGCGGGGATATTTAAAGGCGCATACTTAAATATTATTAGTAATTAATAATAGTAATACTTAGTATAAACAGGCACCTAATTAAAAACAGGGGTCTAGCAGCGCTTTTTAAAATTAAAAAAACCTAAAAAAATAATAAATTAAATATTAATATTTATTATACTAAAATAATTATAAATAAATTATACCAGGAATAGTAGTATAACTCTTATTATTAAATTTAAATTTAGATATTATATATAATATAAAAAGGTTAATATAAAAAATAAAGTTAATTAAATAAAAATATATAGGGCTAGACTATATAGAAAATAAATAAAATATAAAAATATACACTAGAAAGAAAATAATAACTTATTAAATTTTATATTAAAAGTTTTAAATCACGTGGTACTAACTAAAAATTAAAAGTAAAATATATAAATTTAAATATATAGCTATAATATATATATTATATATGCTAAGTATATATTATATTATTTTTATATTATTACCTATTTTAGGTCCCTTAGCTTTTAAAAACGCACTATTAATCCTACTTTAAAAATAATATAGTACCTTTAAATATATAATATTTTTAATTTCTTGCTTTATATTTTTTTTAAAAAAAAAAATATATAAATTATTAGCTAATATAGTATGGGAAAGAATTATATATAGCTAGCCATGCGTAAATACTAGGTAATAAAAATTAACCCTAATATAAAGCAAGAACTACCCTTGTAACTTATTAATAGTTATAATAAAGGCTAAATATACTAAAAACTATATTTAGTTTAGCGTGAAGTAAAAATTATTTTTATTAAATAATAACTTTAGGCGCGGTAGTATATGCACATGTTTTTTTTAAATACTAGTTATAATATAAACACGCAGGTAATAATACCTAATACCTGTAATAATTAATTAGGTATTATTATATAAACTAAATAAAAGGTTATAATTATATATTAGGACCACGGGGGCTTTAACCTTAAGATATATTTTTTTTTTAATAAATTTAAACTATATAAACCGTGAAGAAAATTAAAAGTATAAGTATTAATATTATTTACTTTTTTAAAATTTATAGGATTAGCCTTAATATTATAAGTATTAACTAAAAATAAATATACTACCTTACTAAGCAAAGTTTTTAAAAGTAAGTAATTAAAATTATTAACCTTTATATTACGGGCGGTTAAAATAGCCTGTTTTTTAAAAAAACTAATATATATAAAAAAATTAAAATTATTATAAGTACAGGCGCGAGAATCAGGTATACAAAGGCAGGATAATATTATTAAAAAATAAATATTATTAATAAGCGCCTTAACTATATGCACGAATATAATAAAGTTTAGTAAGTAAATCTGCCTATATATACTTTTATTTATATAAAGGCTTTAAAGCTATTTTTATAATAAATAATTAATTTTTAAGGTAGCCTGCAAGCACATGTTTTACTTTAGTATTAAAACTTATAAATAATCCTAAACTATAGTATTTTAAAGGTAGGTACCTATTATAACCGCATAATTACCGCGTATAACCATGGGTAAAATTTATTAAAAATTACTACTAAATATAATTAATAGCCTTTTAAAAGGCTTTATACTACTAGGTAATTTATATTAAATATTTTAAAGCATGGCGCTAATAGTATTAAAAATAAATTCTTATATTATTAATATTTTATCCTAAATTATTAACTTGGCCTAGCAAAGTAGCTTAGCAAGGCTAGTACCATGCTTTACTATATATTTAAAGCTTTTATTATAAAAAACTAGGATATAAAAGTATTTATAAGTTATATAATTATTAAAAAGCAGTAATAAGGCTACACCAGTTAATATTATATAAAAAATAATTTTTTTTTATAATTAATAGTACTTAGCAAGTGTATTATAAATATATATCTTACCTAGTAGGTTAGTATAAAAAATATATATATAAAAAACTAATAATATACCTATTTTACCTGGTTTATATAAAAAAAAATAAGCATAGGTAAAATCTATATTAATATAATTAATAATAGTATTAAAAGCTGCCTGCTAGCCAGGGTTAAAATTTTTATAATAATTAATATAAAAATATTTTTAGAAAACATAGTTATAAGCTATTTTATTATAAATCTTTTTAAATTAATTATTAAAAAAATTGTGCCAGGGCTCTTGTAGTTTAAATAAATTATATTAAAAAAGGATTATATTTACTTAAGTAAGGGAATGCTATAAATACTAAAGTGCTAGGTTTATATAAAAATTATTTATATCCGGGTTATACCCAGCATTTTAATTAATAATTTATAGTTTAAGATTAAAGCTAATATTTTTAGTAAATTAAGCCTAAATAGCAGATATAGCTTCCCGGGTTAAAAAAATATAAATTAATATAATAAAAAATATTTAATATAATATAAATTTAGTTTTAAATTTCTTGGTTTTATTAAAGTAGTATACTTATTTATTATCCTATTTAAGAATACCCCGGGCATAGCAGGCCTTTTAATAAATAAAATAAAGCACCCCCTTAATTATTTAAAAATTTTTAAAGCTAGTAGCACTATATATTATAAATAATAAATAATAAATATAATAAGGTTTACCCTGGGTAGGCTAAAAACCATATATATAATTAATTTAAAACTCCTGGGTCTTGCAAGGCTTTTAAATATTTTTTTTAGTATTTTATATATAATATTATGGCATATTTTAATATTAATACTTAGAGAAATTATTATTCTTTAAGTTACTATAAAAATTAAAACAAGTTATTAAATATATTTTTTTTTTAATACTAAGCAAGTAATTATTTAAGTAATAGCACCCTATTTATATTAAAATATATATTTTAGTTTATATAATTATAGATTACTAAAGGTGTAATAAAAGGTAATATTTTATTTATACTATACTTTATAATACACCAAAAGGCCTTAGTAAAACCTAAATATTAACTATTAATATAATTCTTAATTTTATTAAAAATATATTTAACTATTACATGGTCCGGACCTTTATAAAAATATTTATATAAGTATTAAATAACCTTAATATTACTATAAACCTTAATATTAATATAAGCCTTGTACCGTGCATAAAAATACTTATTATATAATATAACTTATTTATTTTTAACCTTTATTTACTTCCGGCTTTTATTAATATTTTAATAAATAAGGTAATTAATTTAAAAACAGCCCTAATCACGGTAATAATATTTAAAATAACTATTTTTAAAAATAAAAGTTTTATTAAAAAAAAGCTTAAAATAGCCCTTACCATATACTATAATATTATTACCTAATTTTTTTTATATACACGGTATTTAAATTATGCTCCCCGCATAAAGCATGTATTATAAAAAATTATATAATATTATAAAGTTTTTTATCCCTATAACTAGCTAAATTTAGTAATTTTATAAAAATAATTTAATTAACCTAACCTATATTAAAAAATTAATAGCTATTTTTTAGTTATAATAATATATGGGCATAAGGCAGACCATGCTTTTAATATTTAATAATATAAACTAAAGCTTAACTTAGCCTAAAAATATCATGCTTTTTATTTTAAATCTTTTTTTTAAGGCTTTAAGCTTTATATAAAAAATACGTGTTACTAAATTTAAATAAGCCTAATAATCCTATATTAGCCTACTATTATTACCTAAAAGTAACTTATATTAAATTTTTTCCTACTTAGGATTAATTATAAAGGTAATAAATAGTATTAATTTCCTAAATACCTACATAATAGCTATAAAATTCTAATATTAATTTATTTAATAATAACTATTATTAATATAGGTAAAAGGTAGTATAATAAGCCAGCCTAGCTTATTAAAATTAATACTATTCTTTCTAGCATGTAAAAATACCTGCTATATATTATAATAAAAATCCGCATGGATTTTTTTTTAATACTTCTAGTGCTATTTTAGGTTTTTTTTTTAATTATAAAATAGGCCTTAATAATAAACTACTGCTAAAGCACGGCACCTTATTAAAAAATATTAAAAAAGCTAGCCCGGGTGTATATTACCTAACATACTTATGTAAAATTAGTAAGGTTATATTTTTACTAGTTTAAATTATCTTAATTTTAATTTTTAAAAAGCTATATGGCTTAGTAATAGCTAACCCCCCCACGGGGATAAAATACTATAAAAAAAAGGGGTAAATAAAGAAAATAAAATTAATAAATTTAAGTAAGATATTACTAATCTAAGCTTTCCAGGGTAGCTATATTATAAATATTATTTACCTTATTAATTACTTAGTTTAGGACTAACCGCATGCTATTTATATAATTAACTATATAATAATTATAGCATAGCTAAATTAAATCCTGTGTATAAAGCTTACTAATACTAGGTAATATAAATAATATAGTTATGCCATGCATTTAGGGAATATTATAAAAAAAAATATATATATATTAATAAAACCTATTATACTTAGTATTATTTATAATATTAGGTATAAAACCAGCCACCTTATCCAGGGCAGTAATATTATTAAACTAGTGGCCTTTAGCCTTATTTAATATTAGGTTTAAAAAGGGCAAAATTAAAAGGGATTTAATAGGATTATTATATAAAATATTACAGGCATGTTAAAAAATTTAAATATATAATTAATACTACCTAACTAACTACTTGCGGGGAAATACCTTTATAAATAAGTTATACTTATAAAACATATTACCTAAATAATAAATAATAACTTATATATTAATAAATTAATATATATTTTACTTTTTTTATAAGGTTTAAGCTACTTTAAAATTTAGCATGTATATACTAGTATAAAAGGGTTTTAAGCCTAATATAATTAGTAAAATAGCTTAAAATAAGGCATAAAAATATATATAACATACTTTTTAAGGGGCCCTAGTAATAATAAGTAAACCCTTAAATTTAAAATATATATTTCCTGGCATGGCCAAGCTGTTTATCCTGCATGTAATTAAAAAAAATAAATAATAGCTAATTATTAATATAATAAATTTATACACGAAACATAGTGCCTATATAACTATTAAAATTAAAAAGCTATAAAATATAAAAATTTTTAGGTGCTGGAGGGGGCTAAAGCCTAACTAAACTATTTTTATAATAATTATTAAAAAATTACCTAATATTATAAAAAACTAATACCTTTACTAGCTAATATAAAGCGTGATACTTAATATATTTAATATTTATATAGCTAAAGTTTAGATCCTTTTAGGGCTTGGTTAAGTTATAAAACACCTTTAAAAGGGCTAGTTTATAGTAATAAATAAAATTAATATATTAATATTTTTAGTATTAGGTATTTTACCTCTCACGCCGTGGTAGGTCACCCCTATACTTTTTATAAATAAGGCTAATTAAGTGGTTTCCAGGATTAATATTATTAATATAAAACTTAAATAAAAAGGGCCAAGTATAAGGGGGCCTACTAAAATAGCACTAATTATATTTTATATAATATTTTTAGTTAGGTAAAAAAATTTTATAATTAGGCCTTATATAGTAGTGTTTAGGCTTAAAAAAATAATAATATAATTATTATAAATTTAGGTTAGGCATAGTTTATATTTTATATTACTAGAGGCCTTAAAGTAGGACTTTTTATATTAAATATAGTAATAAAAATAGAAATTAAAAAAATCTAGCTAGCTATAAACCTAAATAGCTTAATAATAAAAAGGGTAGTAAAAAAAGTTTTAATAAAAATCCTTAGGGATCTTCTCCCGGTAATAATTATAGTATATTATTTTTTATTTTAGGACTTTTTAATAAAAAAAAAGGCAAGGGCCCGGGGGATAATAAGGCATAAAAAATAAATTAAGTAATAGCAAAAAATTAACTAAAAAAAAGGTATAAAAAATAAAAAAAATATTTAATAAAAAAACCAGGGGAAAGTAGTATATTTATATTTTTAAAAAACCTAACCTAAATAAATATTTTAACTATAATAGGCCTAGTATTTTAATTAAAACATGCTAAAATATAATTAAAGCTATTAATTATAAAAAAATAAGGTTATCCTGGCCGCGGGAAGCTAAAATATATTAAAAAGTAAAATAGGCCAACGCGTTAAAGGTAAAAAATTTAATATTTAGTATATTATAAAGCCTATATAAATAATTAAAGGCCTTAAACTATATTAACTAGGGTTATATTTAGGGGCAAGCAAGCCTAATAATTTCTTAAAACACTACCCCTAGCCAGCAAGGCTATAAAGGGCTTATACTAGTAGTTTAACTAAATAAATAAATTTATAAGCTTAATTTATATAAAAGTTTTTTTACTACTACCTTTACCTTATATAAACTAGGCCCCCTAAAATAATAATTATACTTTTAAATATTTGCGCCTACTTTGCTAGTAAAAAAGGGGTTATAAAAATAATAAAAAAGGTAAAAATAATAAGCTAACTAGGGGTAAAACACTACTAGGGGTGCTAAATATAAGTTAAGCTATATTTAATTTAGGGATTAAGGTGCCTAAAATTTAGGGATTAAAAAGCCTAAACAAAGCTAAACTAGCCTAAAAAACTACTAAAGTTAGCGGGAACAATAGTATAAAAAAATAAAAAAACATGCCTAATTATATATTACTAGGGGCGCTAAACGTAGGCCAAGCAGGAATAACTTTAAAAATTAAAGTATTTAAATAAAGCTAAACTAGCCTAAAGTTTTAGGAATTAAAAAGCCTAAATAAAGCTAAACTAGCCTAAAAAACTACTGGAATTAGCGGGGACGGTAGTATAAAAAAATAAAAAAACATGCCTAATTATATATTACTAGGGGCGCTAAATATAAGCCAAGCGGGAATAACTTTAAAAATTAAAGTACTTAAATAAAGCTAAACTAGCCTAAAAAACTACCGGAGTCAGCGGGGATAATAATATAAAAAAATAAAAAAACATGCCTAATTATATACTACTAGGGGCGCCAGACATAGGCTAAGTAGGAATAGCTTTAAAAATTATAAAGCCTAAATAAAGCTAAACTAGCTTAAAAAACTACTAAAGTTAGCGGGAACAGTAGTATAAAAAAATTAAAAAACATGCCTAATTATATACTACTAAGGGCGCTAAATATAGGCTAAATAATACCTAAAAATCCAGGAATTAAAGTGCCTAAATAAAGCTAAACTAGCCTAAAAAATTATTACTAGGGGCGCTAAACATAGGTTAAGTAATGCCTAAAAATTTAGAAATTAAAGCTAGCTATAAAGGGCTAACTAGGGGTAAAATATTATTAAAGGTAAAAGCTATTAAAGCTAGTATATAAAAAAAATAACATGCTTAAATATTTAGGAATTAAAAAGCCTAAATAAAGCTAAACTAGCCTAAGAAAACTGCTAGAGTTAGTAAGAATAGTAGTATAAAAAAATAAAGGGAATAACATGCCTAAAAATCTAGGGATTAAAAAGCTTAAATAAAGCTAAATTAGCCTAAAAAAACCACTGGAGTTAATAAGAGTAATAGTATAAAAAATAAAAAGATTAACGTGCCTAAAAATCTAGGGATTAAATAGCCTAAATAAAGTTAAACTAGCTTAAAAAACTATAAAAAAGCTAGTAAAAAAGGTGGTTATAAAAAACTAACTAGGGGGCTAAATACTACTAGGGGCGCTGGATATAGGCTAAGTAATATATAAAAATTTAGGGATTAAAGTGCCTAAATAATAGCTTAAAAAACTACTAAAGTTAGTATATAAAAAAAATTAAAGTGCCTAAAAATCTAGGGATTAAAGTACTTAAATAATAACTTAAAAAACTACTAGAGTTAGCGCATAAAGAAAATTAAAGTACCTAAAAATTTAGGGATTAAAATACCTAAATAATAGCCTAAAAAACCACCAAAGTTAGTATATAAAGGGGATTAGCATGCCTAAAAATCTAAAAATTAAAAAGCCTAAAAATAAAGCTAAGCTAGCCTAAAAAACCACTAAAGTTAGCATATAAAAGGGATTAGCGTGCTTAAAAAGCTACTAAAGTTAATATATAAAGGGGATTAACATGCCTAAAAAACTAAAAATTAAAAAGCCTAAAAAACCGCCAAAGTTAGTATATAAAAAAAAATAAAGTATATTAAATAAAGCTAGATAAACACGGTAATATAAAGGGATAAAAAGGCATGCTTAATTATAGCTAAAGCTAAAGTTAAATAAAAAGTGGCCTAATAAAAAATATAAAATTATAAAAATAAAAAAAAATAATAAAGATAGTACACGGGGGTAAAAGGCAAAAGGTGGAATAAAAAGGCAGAAACTAATAATTAAGCTAGAACATCCAGAAATATGGGAGGGGATTAAGGGGTTATGTTAAAGCAAAGGTTTAATAAGCTAAAAAGTTACTAAAAGCTTTTAATAAAGATTAGGTTTATTTTTTGTCGGACGCCCGGAGGGCCGGCGCCCGGGACGCGCCTATCCTAATTAGGACTAGCGCAGCACGTGATAATTAAGGTTTTCTTATAACTTACCACTTGCTACTTATAAATAATTTAAAGATTTATTATAAGTAATATTATTAGCTAGTTATTAGGTTATAAGCCCTTAAACTTTTTTAATTATTTTAAAATATTATTTAAAACTTTTTTAAGCGCCTTTATAAGCTTTAAAGCTTATAATAAGTATTATTATGTACTTTTTTACCTTTTTAAAGCGCGATTTTTAATATTTATTATTTATAAATTAATAAAACTATAATTTTTTAATTAATTAAAACTTAATATTTAATATAGCCAAGCCTTAATAAATTATTTTTATTATAAAAATACCTAATCCTGCTGCAGGGATGCCTTAGTAAGTAATTTAGTTAATAAATTTTTTTAATTTTTTATTTAAATAGGTATATTATAAGCGCTGCTTACTTAGGGCTATAATTCTTACTATTATATACTTACTTAAAATTAAATTTTTAGGCTAAATTAATTATAATAAGTATTTTAATTAAGTAAAAAAATATTTATAAGCCCTATACCTTTTTTAATTAATTAATTTCTTACTTACCAGGCCTCCCAAGAATAGGCTATACTAAAAATAATAAAAAAATTACTTAATACTTATTATTAATTAGCTTTTAGGCTAAGTTAGCTATAAAATTTATATTAAAATTATAAAATCCCTATATTTAATAAAATATATTAATAAAATATTTAATATAATTTACTAGATTATTATTAAACAAGGCGTACCCTAAATTACTAAGGTAATACTTAATATTATTAATATATATAAAAACTAGTTTTTTAATACTTTTAAGTTTATTATAGTATTTATAATTATATAAAATATTACTAAAAACCTATATATTATTATTAAATCTAGTATTACTATACTATTAATTCTTTAAGAGATTTATAATAACCTTAAAATATAGGCTATACTTTAATAATTATTTTTAATTAATAAAATTTTAAAAAACTATAGTAAGAATAACCTAAAATAATTATATAAAAATATTATAATTAAAGCTAAAATAATTATCTTGCTTGCCGCCGCGGCCCTGCCCTTAAAAAAGTAAAAAAAAATAGGTTTATTATAAAAAACCTTATATTAAAGCGCTTACTAGCCCTTTAAATAATATAAATAAAAAAAAATAAGCTAATTAAATAAAGTAAGGGGATAATAAGGTTTATTTTTATAAATATTATAAATATAATAGCTACTTTTAAAAAAACTATTATTATTTAAACCCTTAACTTTAACCTAATAGCTAGATTAAGCTTCTTAAAGTATAAGTATTATACTTAAATAAAACTAGTATAAAGCTATAAGCTATAACTTTATATAATAATAATAAATTTAATAATTATAACTTTAAATATAATAAATTAAAGCCTAAAATTAGCTTTAAATTTTTAATTATACCTGCTTTTATTATAATTATTAAATTAATAAAGTAGCTTATAAATATAAAATTAGCTAAGTTTTTTTTTTAAGTATTTTAACTTTAAAAATTATATAAAATATAGCCTAAACCACTTGGGATACTTATATAAAATATTTAATAAAGTAATTAAATATACTAAAGGTTATAAAACATTAATTATTACTATAAAAAATATAAATAATATATATAAAAAAATTAGGGTTTATAAATATTACACGCCTAAAACTCTAATTTACTTATTATTTACTAAAAGGCTAAAAAAAATGCTTGGTATATAGTATTATAAAAAAAATAATACTTTTATTAGCTTAAATAAAATTATTATAAGGCAAGCTTACACATGCCATAATATTTTTTTTAAAGTTTATATTTAAATAATATTTTTAATTAACTATAATTAATATAAATTTACTTTACAAGTGTCTTAATTATATAAATATTTTTAAATTTTATACCATGGCCCGGGCGGAAGGCCTTAATATAAATATTATTAATTAATTAAATTACTTTACTTACCTTAAGGCTAAATTTTATAAAATAATCCCGCGGGAAGTAAATCCAGGAGAACTATAATATATAAATATATAACTTATTTAACTAACTAAAATTAATAGTTTTAATTATTATTTTATAATTATTAATAACACCACTTAATTAGCCGCGGTATACTATGTTAAAAAAAGTATTTTAATAATTAATATTATATTAAAAATACTACAAGTGCCTTACGGGATAATATATTTATATTATTAAACTAAATAATAATAAAAAGTTTTTTAAGTATAAGGCCTAGGCTAAGCTAAAAGGTTTAATATTTTAATTTTTTTTACTAAAAACTTTAAAGTTTAATAAAATTTTAAAATATTATATTTAATATATTAATATAATAGCCTAAGCTATAAAAATTAATACTAGTTTATTAAAAAAAGTATGGCTTAAGATAATTAAGGCCGCTGTTAAAACCTTAAATTAATTATTTATTATTAAAAATTTTTATAGTAAGTTACCCCTATAACTTTAGTATAAATATTACTAAATTAATAACTTAATACCTTACCTTAATAACTTCCGCGCTTATAGCTATAAATTATATATTTATATATTAATTAAAAACTATAAATAATTTTATAAGCTTGCTATAAAAGCCTTAATTAGCTACCTAGTTAAATATAAAAAAAATAATAATAAAATCTTTTAAATATAGGTCCCGGGAAAGCAGGTTTACTACTTAAAGTATATTTTATTTAATAAATTAAAATTTTATAAAAATAATTACTTACTTAGTACTATATTTATAAAGGGTGCCCTACCTTAACTAAATAAATTAGTATTAGGGTCTATTATATATAATACTAAATTTAATAATATATTTATTTTTAAGCTAATTTTAATAATTCAGGCGCTTAAAATACTAATTACTAGCTAAATTTAAATTATATTTCTAACTTTATAGTACTAACTAACTTTAGTACCATGTGGTAATATTAAATTAAAGTTATTTATTTTATTAATATTAAAATACTAGGTTAACTTTATCCTAGTGTTAATATAGTACTTACATACTAAAAATATAAAAATCCTGCTAAAATAATTAATTAATAATAATAATAATAGTGCTAGCGCGCTAAGCCTAACCTTATTAAATTATTATAATAACCTTAATTTAGTAACATTATCTTAATTTTTAATAAAAAATATTAATATTATAATAACACCAGCTTATACACCACTATTAATAAATTTTATTAATTAATTTTAAATATAAATTATACTATTTTTACTAGTAACTTAAGCCCTACTTGTTTCGCGCCCTTAAAAGCTTTAAAATAACCTTAATTTATTAAGGTTAGTATTAAATAATATTTAAAATATATGTAAATAAATTTTTAAGGTAAATTACTTTAAGCTATATATATTTAACATAAATACTAATATAATACTAGATGCCTTAATTAATTAAGATTTAGGGATATTAAACTATAAAATACTAGGTTAATTTTTTAATTAACTAAAAGTTTTAATAATAAAGGCCACCTTATATAAAATAAATATAAATATTAATATTTTTAATATAATAATTATTTTATTAACTAAATGCCCTAAACCTTATATTAACTATAGCCTATTAATTAAAGTAACTAAGCGCGCTAATACTAGAGTTATTAAAATATTTAAGGGAATAATTTAATATTTACTTATTAAAAGGTTTTAAATATTAGCCAAGACTAAATTACATGTTAATAATATTAAAATACTAAAATCTTATAAAAAAGCGTGGTAATTTAAGTTTTTTAACTAATAAAAAAAAGCTATATTAGTTTATATTAACATGGTAGTTACTATAAATATATAAAAGCTTATTAAATAGTTAAAAAAGGCTAAGATTATTCCTAGTAAGTAGGTATTTATATTTAAAAGTAATAAAAATAGGTTTATTTTATTATTTAAGGCTTAAATTATTATATATAATAACCGCCAAGTTACTAAATTAAATTATAATAAAAGCTTTTATTTAGTTATAGCTAATATAATAATTAAATATATATTAATAGCTATAATTATTTAAAGGCTTAGCTAGTGCTAATTTAATATTATTAATACTTATTTTAATATAAAAATAATTAATTAAAAGGTTTATATATAACAGCCACGCGGCTATAAAATTAATAATAACCTTATATATAAAATATAAAAAGCCTTGATTAGCCTTTATAATTTTATATACTTATAAAATTAAAAATTTAATTAATTACTACGCGCTAAGGGTTTTAAGCTATTTATTAAAAAATTTTATATATATATTTAAAAGTTACCCTACGCACTAATTATTACTTATATAAATAATAGTATTATTATTAATAAAATAAAGGCTAATATAAATACTATTATTAGCCTTTTATAAAAAATTTATAAACTTAAAGTTAGTAATAAGTTAATTAAATTTTTTAAATTAATAATATCCCGCGATTATAAAAACAGGATAATTTACTTTTTTTAAGTTATATATATAAAATAAATAGCTTAATATTTTAGCCTTACTAAGGCTAGGCTAGTAAAAACACTAATAATAAAGGGGTATATTAAAATTATATAAAAAGTTAATTAATTAAATATTATAAATTTTAATATATTTTTAGTTTTTAACATTTTTAGCGCTTATGCTTTTACTTAATTAATTAAATTTTTTAGCTAGCTTAAAAAAACTTATATTAACCTTATATACCTAGTTTAATTTTTATAATATTAATAAAATTTTTTAATTATTAATAATATAGTAACTGCTAAGCACGTGGTTTATTATATTATAATTAATTAAAATAATTTAGTACTTACTAAGACCTATATAAAAAAATAATTATTTATTTTAATATATTTTATTAAAATTATTTTAATAAAAAGTTTATTAAGGGCTTTATTATATACCTTTATAAGTTTTTTATTATATAAAATTTAAAAAAATAAGTAGTTATAGCGCCTTTATTTATTATAATAAAATTTTTAGTACTTAATAAGGCTATTAAAATAGCCTTATTTATAAAAAAGTTTATTAAGGTACTTAAAGTATAAAATAATAAGTTAATTATAATATACTTTAATAATACTAGCGCTATTATTAATATTACTAGTTAAAAAATTTTAGTTATTATATACTAGTTAGCTAATAAATACTTTTTTATATAAAATATTTATAAATAATATTTTATAAAGTTTTACTATATGCTAGGAAAAAAAACCCTATAAATAAAATAACTAAATTATTAAAAGTAACTAAGTTTACCACCTTTTAAAATATAATAAGCCTTAAAAAAACCCTTTAATTAGTAAATTAAAAGTATAAAAGTTTTATTATTCTTATTTTTAGTAATATTTCCTATTTAAAATATGTATATAGCTTTATAATATAGCCATGCATTACTTAATTAAAAAGTATATTAAATACCTAAAGGGCTAGCGCCTAAAATATACCTATTTTAATTAAAACTAGCGCAGCACGTGATAGTTAAGGTTTTTTTATAACTTACCACTTACTACTTATAAACAATCTAGAGGTTTACTATAAGCAACGCTATTAGCTAGTCATTATTTTTTTATACTTAGCCTAATGGGGCTAGTATTATTATACTTTTTTTTAAAAAAAAATTGTATATAAAAATTATCTTTTAGCTAAATTTACTTATTATTCTATAGTATTATTATTTATCTTGTGATATTTTATCTTTATCTCTATAAGTAGCTCCTCTGGCCTATCCAACACCTGTAGGATAGTACTCGTAATCACTTATTTCTGTTCAGTATGCGCCACTGCACATTACTCTAAACGCAGGTTATCAAACACGGATCAGAGCATATATACTCTTCCTAAGTAGTAAAGTATAGCCCAACCTCTAGGTGGCATCCGCTCCTTGGTAGGTAGACATGGTACCTAGGTGTAGCCAGCACAGCATCGCCCTGCCCTTCTCCACCTGTGCATTTGAAAGCAAATGAATTCTACCCAACCCTTCTATGATTTGTCCTCTATCCCAGCAGTAGGCACTTCTGACAAGTGGAATCTTCTATGACGCCTAAATGGTTGGCCGGAGCTGGAGTGCCAAATATCAGCTTGAATAAACTGCAAGATAGGTAGGTAGTGTATTGTATGTCAACTTGGTAATGCTAAATTGAAATACTCCAAGCCCAATTGTGAACAATCCCAGTAACTACGTACTATGCAGTCAACTGATCTCCCTGCCTACTTGGCAGCTGCAAAAATGACCGAGCTTTGCATGACAGGTGCATACCTCTTGACTGCCACCACACGCAGCCCTGCTCTGTCCAGAATTGAATCCCACTGCAATGCCGTCCGCTCCATGGTCCCGAAAATCGTATACATCTGGAGGTCGAGTCCGGCAGGCCAGCAGTGAGCATCCTTGTCCGGCACCACCACTTCATCAATCGCCACCAGCGATTCCGCCGACATAGCAGGCACAATATTGGCAAGTATCTGCACAGCATGGTCGTCATCCCAGTTGTGCAGAATAGCTCGCAGATAGTAATACTTTGCCCCTGCAAGAAAAGGTCTTAGTAAAACGGAATCTTGTTTAATGTATCTCTCAAGAGACTCACCCTTCACAGGCTGGATATCGAAAAAGCTGTGCTCCATCCACTGGATCCCTTTCATAACTGGAGCACTTTTTATGACTTCTCCAAGGTCCTGAACCACGATTTGGCCGGCTAGCTCTGGGTGCTGGGACAGCACTTCGGCAGCCTGATGCCCAATATTGCCACCAATGTCCACGAAGATGACACTGTGACGCCCACTGCTCACAGCGCTGTGGAAAGGCATCACACTTAGGCCGTTAGTGTCTTTACTAAGCCGCATGGCGGCCTGGAAGCTCTTCAACATATCCGGATCCTGCTTGAGCCAGGGATAGAGCTCAAGCTCCGTGCCAAGGCCCTTTTGGAAGGCACTACGCTGGGGTTTGTTCTGATATCCCGTCTCCTTCAGGAATTCAGGCAGGGCTTGGAAAGCACGGTTGCTGACGGCGTGGACAAACCGCATGGCCTGCTCAATACACGGATCGCCGAAGACCAACGTCTTCTTACTGGCCACGTACTGGTCGGGTCCTGTCTCTCCGACCAGACGGTTAGCGACCAAGTATCGCATGATGCGACTGACGAGCAGCGGATCTGCCATGGTAGATTCCGCAAGCTGTTTGCACGACAAGGGTGTTTCGCTCTCTGTGAGGGACTTGAAGATCCCAAGGTCAGCGCCGATGCAAACCAGCGCCGTCTGTCGACCCTATTTCACGAGCTTCATTAATACGAATAGCGCGAGGAGCCCAAGGGCCGTTGGATCTTGAACTTTGTTGACTTACCGCGTTAACATATCGCAGCACTGTGTCAGAAGGTGTCTCAAGATCCTCGGCCGATTGTTGCAGTGACGAGATCAAACGGTGTCTCGTGGCTTCGTCGGCCGATGGCTGCGAAGAGCTTTTCTCGGCTGCGATGAGGCTTGTCATGCAGCTCCTTACAGAGACCGCGTCCACGTTGCCGTTGCCATCGCCGTTGCAGTGTTCGCCTACTGCACGATGGCCGTTGCCCATGTTAGTTCCATTGGTCTGGGGATGGCCGTTTGGAGTCATCTTCTTGGCTGCTCTCGCTTCGCCGTTAAGGAAGGAAAGCGAATCCCGCGTTGTGTATCTGACCTCGGCTCTCTTCGCTGCGGACAATCCGAGATTACCCTTCTCCAACCGCGGGGCGAGGCCGTCGATGGAGTCGAGAGTGAAGTTGTCAATGTTGAGCGAATCCTCGGGCCGCACCATGCGTCGTCCCTTCAGCGTTTTCAGGATTGCCTGCTCCTCCGGTGTCAGCTGCTTCTCGAGCTCATCGAGAGCCTTGCGGTTGCTCTCATCATAAGCATCTCCATCGTGGCCTAGCGACTTGAGCTTATCCACAAGGGCCTCTTTCTCCTCAAACGAGACATGCGCAAATGCCCTAAAGCAAAACTCGACCGTCTTGGAGATTTCAGCTTGGGTCAGCTTGCCCTTTGCGTCAGCATCTGCTTGCCCCTGAATAACTAGATTGCATGCAGTTAGAATCATCAGGCAGCCTTCATCGTTGAAAGACAACATGTAAATGGACATACTGGGTCTGAACAAATCAAAGGCTCTTTCGAAGCTATCTTCAGCAAAATCACTGATCACGGGTTCGTCTTGAGACCTGATCTGCTTCAGTGCACTGGATACGACCAAAAGAAAGCGTGTATAGCTCTCAGACGTCTTCTTGTCATGCCACGACGCCGCAACATTCTCGTCGCAGTCACCGCGAATGGCCGCGGCAATGGTAGTTGCTGCCGACAAGCCTCCCGAAAGTGCTAGGTGAACCCCAGAAGAGAAGAAGGGGTCGATGAAGGATCCAGCGTCGCCAGCAATGCGCACTCCAGGGAAGGCATAGGTTGAGGCGCTGTATGACCAGTCCGAGGCTGACTTGACCTCCGAGATGAGCTGGGCTTGTGAAAGCAGTTCTTCGATGCCGGGAACAAATTTCAGCGACTCCAGGTAGAAGCCCTTGGAGGAAGGTTCGGCCATTTTCCGCTTCTTCTCAGTAGCCATCTCTTGGTTCTGCACAACACCTACAGAGTGGGTGCCGTCGTGCAGAGGGATAAACCATGCCCATCCACTAGCATCTGTTCAGCCCAGAAAACCCCAGTTAGCATCGTCTCCTTTCAGATGGTATGACGGAAGTCAGGGCTAGGTGAGCTTGTACCTTTGAGTGCCTCGAAATACGGAGCACCCTCTTTGTGTGTGCCAACACCATGGACACCACCACCCCTCCAGTAACCCCAACTGGCCACATTCCTCAATCCCTTGTTGTAGGACCGATCCTTGAGGTACCTGGTGCT
Organism: Aspergillus mulundensis; assembly: GCF_003369625.1. Classification (NCBI taxonomy): domain Eukaryota; kingdom Fungi; phylum Ascomycota; class Eurotiomycetes; order Eurotiales; family Aspergillaceae; genus Aspergillus; species Aspergillus mulundensis. The sequence goes on along the minus strand of NW_020797910.1, from coordinate 45,939 downwards.
GATAAGGCCGGTTCTACCGGACGCATCCACGATATAATCCATCGAAATGGTTCCAGAAGTCCCATCCTTGCGAGTCCAAGTAGCCGATACCGGACGGCCCAAGGGACTCACATTTCCAGACCCGTGGTCCGGCGAGGAAAACTCAATGGATGCCACCTTCGTTTCGTCAAATGCCTTGACGCCACATTCGGCGGCATGCTTGAACAGCAGCTCGTCTGCCTCGGATCTTATCACATTCCAGGCGTAGCCCCCCGGTCCCGAAGCCGCGACGAAATCCGTATCTGAAAGACGAGTATACTGTTAGTAGTGTTCTCCGCCATGGGTGTTGGTAAAGGAGACTTGCAGGTTTCAGGCCTGGACCAGTTGAGACGGAAGGCACCTCCCTTCTGCGCTGAGTGTCAGCAAGCAATGCCCCCAGCCTACCACCGTAGCTCTCTTTGCGGTAAAAGGGTTACGGGCTCTGGTTTCTCACCTTGATATTGAAGCCATGGGCATCCCACTTGTCGTAGGCGTCAATGAACTTGAGAAAGTGTCGCATGGACGGAAGCATGCTTTCACCGATATGGTATCTGATCCAAGTGTAAGGAAAGACTGAAGTCGTCCATTGGTCTCAACATCCTTGAACAACTTACCTAGGGAACCTTTCTGCCTCCAGGAGGACGACGTCGATTCCTTCCCTCGCAAGAGCCGAGGCAGCATACGAGCCAGCTGGCCCTCCACCGACGACCAGCACGGTGCACCTTCCCGGGACGTTGATCATCCTCAACTTGTCAATCGACTCTCGTTTATGCTGGTGTCTATGTGTTGGAATTGACAAACGTGGAACCCCACCTGCAGCCAGAATCAGCCGACAGCAGTCGATGTACTGTTTCTGCAATGAGGTGAAGGGCATAAATAGACTCACAGCCAGCACTCTGGGGCATTCCTGCCTCCGACGTCCGACGCATTACTTATCGGGCATCGCGGTCCGCCTGCAGGTGTTCGGACCCCGGAATTCCTCTCGGGGAGTTTTGTTGACTCACGCACTATTGCTCCCGATCAGCCGCGGACAGTCTCGAGGCGTAAACAGCCCACCTGCATCTCAGCCTGCGCCCATTGTGGGGAACAATCCCATGGTAGTCTTCCAAGTCAAGCAGATTTCCTCTCGCCGTGAGATCTTCGATTTTCTCCACAACTGCCATATCGATACCTTCAATTGCTCTTACTATGGCTGGAGGATTTTACTCGTCGCCCTTCTGGGCTGGCTATCTCGAGACACAGCGAAGCAAGCTGCCTGTGCTCCGAGAAATCGACGATGGCTTGTCCGACTGCGTTGTGCGCTTTCTTGGATACAACCCCGGAAGCATGCAGCTGCAGGGCTCCAACACGTACCTTGTTGGTACTGGGAGCACCCGGATAATCATCGACACTGGAGAGGTAAGACTTTGATCCTGACTATTTGACTATTTGACCCAATTGAGGACCCGTCACTGCGCATCGGTCTTGCCAACAATCTATATCCCATTTGCGGTTCATGACGTTGTAGCTAGGTCTATATCTATTTTGTCCATCTCATACCACTTCCTCATTAACCAATTACCAATAGGGGGCTCCGGAATGGGCACGGAGCGTGACCAGATATCTCGAAGACCACGGCATCTCCATCTCCCATGTCCTTCTCACGCACTGGCACAAGGACCATACCGGCGGGGTAGCCGATCTCCTAGCCCATGATCCCAAGATAGCAGTGTACAAGCACAGGCCCGAGCAGGGCCAGCGGGCGATTGTCAACGGCCAGATCTTCCAAACACTTGGTGCGACTCTAGAGGCAGTCCTGACACCCGGACATACCGTGGACCACATGTGCTTCTTGATGCAAGAAGAGCACGCACTATTCACCGGCGACAACGTGCTAGGCCATGGCTACAGTGTAGCTGAGGATTTGGAAGCCTACACGGCCAGCCTCCGCCTGATGGCAAGCCTCAACTGCGCCCGCGGCTATCCGGGCCACGGAGACCTGATATTTAACCTGCCCCGGACAATTGCAAAATACATCGCGCAGAGAGTATCCAGGGAGAGGAGGATACACGGTGTGCTGGCCCAGCATGCTTATTCGTCTTCTTCATTCCACAATAAGAGCAGCGCGAGCAGTGACAGGAGTGTCAGCGACTCTGGTAATAGTGATGATGATGAAGGTGGCAGTGGGTTGGACAAAGACACAGTGCAGGGCCTATCGACAGCTGACATAGGCTGCCTCATCTACGGAGAAGCCTTCAAAGATAGCGCAGCGTTCGACTCCGCTGTCGGACCTCTGTTGAACCAAGTTTTGTACATGTTGCTGGAGCGAGGCAAGGTTGGTTCAAGAGTTGGTTTAGATAATACTAGATATTGGTTCGCAAAGGCCCAGACGCTTTGAGAAAGCAAAAAGAAATTCCCCTCCTTGCTGTATAAATTAGTGATCTCCTGATGCATGGATACAGCCGCGAGAGTGATGGGGAAATATATACCTCTTCCTGCTTTTTTGATTCTGGGTCCCTTTCCCCGTTCCTGTAGTCCCGAACTATAGTTCCAAGTTTAGTATTTTGCTCAATACACGCAAATTTGCCCTGTCGCAGCCCCGCGGCCGGAAAGTGATTGATGACAGGGTGTTGGGAGGCCGCTCCGTTGGTCGGAGAATGGCGATAAGAAGTCGATGGGGCGGCACAAGGCTTTCTCCTTCGAACAAAGGCTGCCTATTCGTTTAGTCTGAAGGACGCCCCAATGCCTGCGTCGCATAGGTAATCCACCGAGTCGGATTCCGACATACGCTGACGCCCTGCAAGGAGTTCCGAGGCCTGCTTACCATGCCCGCCCCAAGTCACGCATGAGGCAATTGAGGCTGGAAATCGGGGAATTAGTAGGAGTCCAAGACAGTAGCAGTTGTATCCGGTTAGGATAGAGTCCCCTGTGACCATTTATAGTCATACCAAGTTTCTCGGTTGTATGGCATTCGCATCTTACAGGTCGTTCGATCGCCCTCTGACGATACTAGCCGAACAACTTGAATCTCCAACTGGCTCAAGTTAATAGTCTCCTTGGTACAAGATTACTTTCTAGGCTTTGTCTGCGTTGAGAGACCTGCGAGATTAACACACGAAGTGAAAACATCATTATGACTCCTTGTGAATCCCACCCCCCGTCACCAAGTCCCGGCCCTGCGAATGTCAATTTGAACGCCGATATACCTGACGGGTTTATTCTATTCAGTAACGAGCTTCCCAGCGGCGATGTCCAAGACGTGATACGAAGACTGCATAGATATGCCATGTTACCTCGCTATCCGCACCTTGCTCGGTTTCTGCAGAACTGTGCCCTGGTCCTTAGAACGGAGGTCCAGAAACTACCGCGGTCATTGCGAGACTCTGTCCCGCCATTTCACGATGTTGTTACACTCGCCTCTCACTGGGATGACTTCAAGAGCGGCTCCCTAAGTGGTGCTTGGGACGGCGCTTTCCTCTGCATCTATGAGATAGCCATGCTGATTGGGTGAGTCATAATGTCTTGTTGTTCCCAATGACAGCCAATGCTTCTGGATGCTGGCGTATGGCTTGAATTGGAGCTAAAGTGCCGTATCCGAGTCATACAGACACCATGAGACACATGATCTCTCATACCGCCGTCCGAAATGTTTAGTAGGAATCAGCGTCGGCCTATTCTCAGCAGCGGCAGTGGCTGTTGCGGAGTCCCTGGCAGACCTCGTCTCATATGGAGCTGAAAGCCTACGCACCGCTTTTGCATTTTGCGTTCATGTACAGCGCGTTTCCTGGACACTTGAGACCACCGCGACGGAGCAAGCTACGTCGATTAGCTGGGCTACTGTCGTGACAGGACTGCCAGCAGACACCATTCAGGGAGAATTGGTCAATTTCAATGGCTTGACAGATTCAGGAGGGAGTGCGACAACTGCCAGGCCACTGACTGGGGTTAGTATCAGTCACGTTGATAAGAACTCGGTTGGAGTGACAGGCCCCCCCAGCCGCCTGAAGCAACTCTTCCGCCAGTCCGAGGTACTTCGTTCTTCAAGGCACTCGCCGTTGCCTATCTCAGGGGGTCTCTGCCATGCTCCAAATGTGTACGACAGTGACGATGTGCGCGCCATCATTGCCACAGCAGAGGTCTGGTGGAGATGGGGCACCCGTGCCCTGCAGGTGCCATTAATATCGCCATTCACAGGCTCACCATATGTGTGCTCAGATGCATACCGCTTGATAGAAGCCATCTGCACCGAGGCCTTAACCAAGCCGCTGTGTTTCGACAAAGTCGCACAGGGAGTGGTGACCCAACTGAATGGGCCGCCATCATGTCAGATATTGCATTACGGCGCATCCCCTATGTCAGACACCATCATCGCCGCCATCACCAACAAGCTCTCAGCCAGCGGTGCAAAACGTCAGTGTCTGGGTGACTGGGCTGTGGGCGACGCATTCGACCAACTTCAGGATAGCCCGAGTCCACCGCAGACCGCAAAGCTAGCTGTTGTTGGCATGTCGTGCCGTATGCCGGGGGGTGCAGATACCCCTGAGCGATTCTGGGAGCTGCTCGTGAACGGGATTGATACTCACACTACGGTCCCGCCCGACCGTTTTGATCTGGATGCTCACTATGATGGCAGCGGGGAAAAGGAGAATACAGTCGGAACCCGCTTTGGCAACTTCATAGACAACCCAGGCAATTTTGACGCGGGATTCTTCAACATGTCCCCACGCGAGGTAAAATCACGACCAAACCCCCCAGCTGATCTTGTAGACGCTTAACACGCTAACCCCCAAACCCCCACAATAGGCCGAGCAGACAGACCCAATGCAGCGTCTCGCACTTGTTACAGCGTACGAGGCGCTCGAGATGGCCGGCTTCGTTCCCAACCGCACGCCATCCTCTCACGTATCCCGGGTTGGAACGTATTACGGCCAGGCTAGCGACGACTATCGCGAGGTCAACGCAAGCCAGAAGATTGGTACGTACGGCATTCCTGGGACGGAAAGAGGATTCGGTAACGGCCGTGTCAATTACTTCTTTGATTTCCAAGGGCCCAGTTTCAACCTTGACACCGCATGCTCCAGCGGATTGGCTGCAGTCCAGGCAGCTTGCTCAGCGCTGTGGGCTGGTGAGGCCGATACTGTCGTTGCCGGAGGCTTGAACATCATTGTAGCTCTCCCTCAGTCTGAACCGTGCCCGTTTGGATCGTGTCCAGTACTAATGCGAGAATCATATCTAGACAAACCCGGACATCTACTGCATGCTTAGCAAGGGCCACTTCCTGTCCAAGACCGGGCAGTGTAAAGTTTGGGATATTGATGCCGACGGCTACTGCCGTGCGGACGGGGTGGGCTCTGTCGTGATCAAACGACTCGATGATGCCCTGGCTGATAACGACGTTATTCTGGCGTCCATCATAGCTGGTGCAACAAACCATTCAGCAGAGAGTATCTCCATTACCCAACCACATGCCGCGGCCCAAATGGAGAATTATCGCCAGGTGATGAACAAGGCGGGGGTTAACCCTCTGGACGTTAGTTTCGTCGAGCTTCACGGCACAGGAACCCAGGTGGGTGAATCGAATGAATTTCCGTTAATGTCCCCCCGGCCACTGACACTTGCATCTTCCTGTCTCTAGGTCGGGGACGCTGTTGAATCCGAGTCTGTGCTTGACTTCTTCGCACCTCAAGGCCGCCGCTTGCACCCAGATAAACGCCTCCATCTGGGCGGAGTCAAGTCCAACATTGGTCACGGCGAAGCCGCAGCAGGTATTGCCTCACTCGTCAAGGTTCTGTTGATGTACCGCCACAATATGATTCCCCGTCACATCGGCATCAAAACGACCATGAACCCCGTCGTGGCCCAAAACCTTGCCAACCGCAACGCCGGTATAGCGTCCGAGAACCGCCCTTGGCTTCGGACGACGGCTTTCAAGAAGCGTTATTCCGTTGTGAACAGCTTCGGTGCCCACGGCGGCAACACAACGTTACTGCTTGAAGATGCCCCAGTCCAACCCATTGATCCAGACAAGAAGCATTCGCGACAGCCTGCGGCGAGCAGCGAAGTGGTATGCATCTCAGCCAAGAGCAAAGCCTCACTTCGGGCCAATGTCAGGGCTTTGCTAGGCTACCTGGATACTCGTCAAGAGACGGAACTCCGAGACATTGCCTACACAACAAGTGCTCGTCGAATCCACCACCATATCCGCATTGCCACCGCTGTGTCGAGCACTGCACAGCTGCGCAGATTCCTGCAGGCGGCCGCTGACGATGTCGATGCACATGCAAGACATGTGGCAACAGGCACGAAGAAGACTGTGGTCTTTGCGTTCTCCGGCCAAGGCTGCCTGTATCACGGCGCTGCGGCGCGGCTGTTCGAACGAGCCCCCTTGTTCCGCGACCAGGTCGTTCAGCTCGATCGCATCGTTCGGCGCCTGGGTTTCCCGGCGGTCCTAGACACCGTTGCCGGGGACAATTCGAGGCTCGCGTCCGCCGGACATCCGCAACGGGAATCTAGCCCAAGTATCCAGGCAAGCCATGATAGTGGCACAAGTGCAGCTACAATCCCTACGCCACCGACAGTCGAGAGTCCACTGGTCACTCAGCTCGCCCTGGTGGTGATCGAGATTGCCTTGGCGCAGTATTGGGAGCTGCTTGGGATCAAGCCCAGCGTAGTGATTGGCCACAGCCTCGGAGAATATGCTGCGTTGGTCTCGGCTGGCGTCCTGTCTGTGGCAGACGCTCTCTTCCTGGTGGGGAAGCGAGCCTCGCTCATGTTGGCTGCCTGCGAGCCTGGGAGTCATGCCATGTTGTCTGTTCGGGGTGCCTCGGTCGATCGTATAGAGGAATTGTGCCGAGCGCGCGAGAGCGAGTGTTGTTATGAAGTCGCCTGTGTAAACGGGCTGACCGATGTTGTGGTCACCGGGCTGCGAGATGACATGGCCTCTCTCCGCGACATGCTGCATGGTGCAGGACTGAAATGCGTCCTCCTTGATATGCCCTTCGCGTTCCACAGCAGACAAATGTCGCCCATCCTAGAGGACTTTGAGAATGCCGCTCAGCACGTTACATTCAAGATCCCCCAGATCCCCGTCATCTCTCCCCTCCTTGGAGAGTGCGTTTTGGGAAAGGACGTTATCGATGGAAGGTATTTGGCTCGTGCAACACGCGAGCCTGTGGATTTTGTCACTGCCCTCGACGCCGCTAGGTCAGAGGGCGTGGTTGATGACAAGACTGCCTGGATCGATATCGGTCCTCACCCGGTTTGTACCTCCTTCACGAGCAATCATTATGGCCAAGAGGCAACACAAACCTTTGCCTCACACCGCCGTGGTGACGAGACGCTCTCCACATTCACAGCGAGCCTTGCGGCACTACACTGTCTGGGTCTCCCCGTTGCGTGGAATGAGTATTATGATCTCAGGGAGAGTCCAGCTCGCTTGCTTCACCTGGATTCGTATCAATGGAACTGTAAGAATTACTGGATTCCATACGACGGCTCGTGGACACTCGACAAGGCTCATGCGGGACAGACCAGAAGGAATAACAGTCCAGCCGTCGTTAATCATTTCCACACCTCCTCGGTGCAACAAATCATCTCCGAAGAATACAGTGAGTGCATAGGGCAGATCAAGGCGCTCTCCGACCTGCACCACCCCGACATGCGGGGGGCAGCCGATGGACATCAGCTGAATGGGAGAAGTGTTGTGACTGGAGTATGCCATCCCAAGCCTCGTGCTTTCCAGTCTCCTATATTGATTGAGTTGCTAACTGCGCTTTCGCACATGCAGAGCATTTGGGCAGATATCGCCCTGACGGTTGGGGAGTATCTGTACAAAAAAATGGTACCAGACGGCAAGGAATTGCATATGGATGTGAAAGACATGAAAGTTTTCGAAGCCCAGGTGCTGCACCCAGGGGCTTCCCGAGCATCGACCCCCGAACAATTCATCCAAATCGAGGGGGTCTGCGATCTGTCGCGAAACCAAACAGCAATACGTCTATACGCAGCAAACAAGGACGGAACTCGTAATACCGACAAGGCGTTTGCCACAGCAACGGTCTGCTATGAAGAGGTCCAGGACTGGCAAGAACACTGGCACATGGCTTCACATCTGGTTGCTGCGCGAGCCAACTCGCTCTGGGAGATGGCTGCAGGCGGCACCAACAGTGTAAGCCACTTTTCCCAGAGCATCGCGTACCAGATCTTCGCAAACGTAGTTGACTACGGCGCGCGATACCGCGGGATGCAGCGCGTCGCACTCTGCGAGGACACCCTGGAAGCAACAGCCGACATCGTCCTCGACAATGACCGGCATGGCACCTGGCACACGCCCCCCCACTGGATTGACAGTGCGTTCCAGCTGGCCGGTTTCGTCATGAACGCTTTTGGTGTTCAGGGCGACGGCAACACCGCTGGATCGGCTCGCGACTTCTTCTACATCACGCCGGGATGGCGCCATTTGCGGCTGCTGGAGCGTCTGGAGCCTGGCCCTGATGCCACATACCGCAGCTTTGTCCGGATGCTCCCAACCAGCGGAGAGCCCGGTGCATATGTGGGGGACATCTATCTGCACCGCGGGCAGACTCTCGTCGGGATATGCGCAGGCATCAAGTTCAAAGCTGTTCCCCGCGCTCTGCTGCCGGTCATGTTCCCGCGGATTCAGGCTAACAGGAAGCGAAGCCAACCTGCTGAGAATCTTTCAGCCAAAGGGAAAGGCAGTAGCGAGTACTGTCGAACAGAGCCCCCTGCACCCCCGGCCGCTGATTTCCCAAAGCCCGAGAGGTTGACGGCGTCCGTCGTTGAACTAGCCACCTTGCAAAGCCAATCCCAGGTCCGTGGCATTGACATCTCGCAGAAGACGCAATCTTCAGCACCGGTGGCGGCAGCCACACAGCAACCCCGACATGTAGAGCGTAGACAAGATGCAATTCAAAGCCATAGTCCGCAGGCGGCCGCGTGCCTTGCGCTAATTTCGGACGAAACAGGGTTGGATCTGGAGGATTTGACCGGCCAGGCTGCATTTGCTGATTTAGGTGTGGACTCTTTGATGTCGCTGGCGCTGTCGGCCAAGATACGCGCAGAACTAGGGATTGATGTTCAGGCGTCCATTTTCCTGGAATATCCCACTGTGCAGGAGTTGGTGACGTGGCTGAGCAGGTGAAAAGACTCGCCCAAAGTCAAAGGCGTTTTGAATAGGTGACATAGCCATGGACACGTTAGGCCCACCAGCGAATGTAAAAACGTGGATGATGTATGTAGCGGGAGAGTAAAGGCCTATACACCTTTATTGTGTGCTTAGCGAAACCCTACTATGTTTGCGCCGAGTAAAAAGGCGACTGTCCTCAATAGCTCTACCACGCAAGGTCTCCCGGGAAGCCCTGGGCATGGCGTACTATGGCAAGATTCATGTGTAGTTTAGCTCATCACGGCTCTGCCTCCGAGACCTACGCTTCTAATCCAGCCATCTGGTTATTCAAGCATCTATTTTGTCTCATTCATTAGGCTTCAATCTTGTAAACGACGAGGAACAAACATCAAGGAGCATCAAAACGGCAAGAGGATCGAACAGGAGGAACGAGGGTCGAAACAGAAAAGAGGAGCAAAATGGAGAGGGGATTGAAACAGCAAGGGGGATAGAAAGGGGAAAGAAGATCAAAACGGTTGAAGAAGCCGATTCTGTGAGGTTACAGTTATCCCAAACAGGCTATATTTCCTAGTCGACGCCACGTTGATTCATAGGTTCGGCGCCGGCGCTTTTCCCGTACACATCACTTGTCTGAGATGGGCGGCCCCGATGTCCCCAACTCAGTGCCTGGCAGGTCCAGTGTAGAAGTCAGCCCCTGTAACTGCTTTTTGAGAAATGCTATGATTCTGGTCCGCACACCACTCAGCGCCGTGTCGGTTCTCGGCTCGTTGACTGCCCCGGCTGCGGATTGTCCTTTGTGGCCAGCAATATCTCCAACGACAACCTGGAGTTCCCGAAGCATTCCCAGAACGACGTGACGGATGAGGACCGTCTGCACCTCCTCGCCCAACCGGTGATTGCCTATAAAGAAATCTGGCCTTTGAGCGTCGGCTCTGCTGCCCTCGTCGGTGGATGAAACGGTACTTTCCATGGTCGAGCTCCGGCGCGGACTGTGACTGCGACTGTAGATATCGACAACGTGCCAATGCCAAGATGTAATTCCAGAACAGATGACTGTGATAAGCAGAAGCACCTGCGGGCTTTTGTGGCACGAACAATTCAGCATGGATTGGACCGCCCGCAGGGCGGACTGGTTCATCGCCAATATAGCGTCCGCTGCAAGCGGCAGTTGAGGCTGCCGACCACCTCCCTCACTTGTGCCCATTCGCATAATGCAGGAGTTAGCGCCTGTATGCATGGAGCTGAGGACCTCAGTGGCCAGACGGATGCAGCACCCCTGTGAGTTTTGGAGTTGGTGATCATCTCGGGGACAAACGAGTTCGGCTTGGGGGATTGGTGAGACGCTCGAATCTGCCGTGATCACGCTCGGAGCCGAGTTGTCAAGTAGATTGTCTGTGCACGAGGTATCCGTTTGCCACTTGAACGACGGTTCTCCGCTCTCTAGATTGTGAAAGTCAAAGGGGTTACTATGAAGCTGCGGGATCCCTAGGAGGTCGTGAACCGATAGGAGAGGGCTTGCGGCGTCCAGAAAAGAATCTGGTGGAGGAAGATCTCCTGCATATTGAACTTCTGTTTCAGCTGTCGCTTGCATCGCGTGAGGGGTGCTTCGGCGGTAGGCTTGCACTCGGTATTGTGGCTGGGTATGGCCTTGACCTTGGGGTGGAGAGATGGTTGATCTGTGATTGTATTACAGTAATCCATGGGGTCATATTTAAACTGTCCGAGTTCAGACTCTAGCATGGCAGCGATCCATCCATCCATCTTTGAACTATCTGCACAGTGCACAGCAAATTGTCTGGTTGGATTCTCGCCAGATGTTTGTCACACTGTATTAGTCCAGGCCAACATTCCTCTCTAGGTCATAGCTCGCTATGCGTGTGATTGATGTGTATTTATAGAGTGACCAGAGCAGGGATACCCTAGATCCTTTTCCTTGTCATGGACTTTAGGCGAGTTACTATATACGGGCTGGGGCTGAAAACCAAACGATCTGTTGTTGTATCTATAGCGGGCTGGACATGTGAAACTACTCCGGTTCGCCGTACAGATACAATCGTCCAACCTCGTGTTCAACTCTCTCCTGGTTGACTATTGCTTTAGCGCGCCGACCCGGTCATACGAGGTCCATAGCACGCCCCTGCGGCAACTTGGGACCAAGTGAGGTTTTGGATTGAAGTTTAAGGATGCCGCCTCTCTAGACACTAGTTGGGGTCCAGTGATCAGTATAGGCCCAGCAACAGGGGCACTGGCTTGGTATACCAATTGCCCCCCCTCCACGAGGCTGGCGCCAACGCGTTACGGTACGCGATCAATCCCGGCGCTAAGTAGAGGCAACAAACAGCAGATAGGATCTGCAGCGCCCATTCGCTACTCGGGTGACAGCCATGCATCGAATGCATGTGGAATGAGCGCTTAAAGGGCTGGGCGCCGTCTCTAGATTAAGTTGCGGCCATCCCCGCTGTGATAGATCAGGGCTGTTGCTCTAGTGATCTGCCAGCCGACCAGCCACATTGCTGCCCCGTCGCCCTCCTGGATGCATTGGAACATTGTCCTCTATTTCGTAGCCAATAAAGGCTAGCCCCGTGGCGGCTCTATGTGCAATCCGCTCGCTCGCATGCATTGCAGTACGCCATGAACACGAGGTTACGTCAAGCATTGTCCATCATGCAAACCATGCTGGGCGTGGGAACATCCCCGCTGTAAGCATCCTGCTATAAAATATGTGAGCACCCAAGACAGCGGTAATGCTTTCCGGCGCGTGCTGCTTGTTGCCCTGGCGCTCATCCACGCCAGCCGGAATCCCTCCACACGGTATTAACAGGTGGAAACGTCACCTCGTCCGATCTTCCGCGGGAAACAGAGACATTGCTTTGGCCCCCGCCAACTGGGTTGAGGGGGCGGAGTCATGCATGCAAGAAGTGTTCACTGATTGCACCATGCACCATGCAGGCGCTAAAGCGTGGTATTTCAAATCAGATCGGACGCCAGGCACTTTTGGGGCTGACAGGGCGTCCCGTGGGGGCTGACGGGTCTCCCGGCGCTCGTGAAACCAGGGGCATACATACGTAGGTCCTTGATCCGATATGCCCCAGCGACTTGCCCAGTTACTCTGGAATCTAGGCACAGTGCATTGTTACGCCCTGTCTGTTTGAGAGCGTTCGATCGAGGACCCTGTCGGAAAACTGCCATAAGATTCCCGGAACTGGCTTGATATAGCGGGCCTGGACAGTGCGGTCACACATTAGCAACAAAATATCGCTCGAGCTAGATGGAACGCCAGAAGATACGGACACTAGCACGAAAGCTGAAGGACTCCTGTGATGGCTGTTCCGCGTCCAAGCTGCGATGCGACAAGCAAAAGCCGACGTGCACCCGTTGCGCAACCCTAAACCGCCCGTGCAGGTACAGCCCAGCTCGTCGGGGCGGACGACCGAGGAGCGAAAGCGAGAGTCAGAGCCTGGGCCAGAGTGAGGGCCAGAGCCAGAATCAGAGCCTCCGGCTACGTTCTGCGGCGCCAGGGGCAAATAGTAGCAACGGCGTCTTCGCGGAACCTACTAGATTCCACGGCCGGACCAACACCGCGGAGAGCTGCGACAATGGCTGGCTTTCCAACACACATACGATAAGCCATCACCGGAATTGCCAGCCACATACACAAGATACTGGAACCTGGTCGTCGCCGGGTAACAAGACGATGACCACGAGGCTTGCCTCGGATGCCGCCGAGACCGACTGCACCAAGGTTGCTCTGTCGATTGTTCAGCAGCTGGAAATGAGCAAGGGGCGGCGCGCGCCGGCGACTGCTCCCACATGTACGGACAGCGGCGGCGGCTTGACGGCTACAGAGGCGTGCCAGCGATTGCTGACCATCCTCGTGTGTCCCTGTTCAGAGCAGGTGGAGGTGGCGCTTCTGGTAGCGTCAGGGTGCATTTCGCTGATGGACATGGTGCATGGCTCTGCTGGCCTTGATGACGAGGGCCCAGTGAGCAACGCGTCGTCTATAGGGGCCGATGGCATGCCCATCAGCCATGGGCTCGGCTCGTGTCAACAAGATACACCCGTGTGGTCGCGACCGCAGTCACCCCAATCCCCACGCAGCTTTGCCAACGACGGCCAGAGTCAGGTTGGGGATTTATCCAAGGTTGCCAAGCTGGTGTTTCAGTTCACGGAAAAGTACTGCCAGGATACGACGGAAGCGCTGGGGGCGCGCTGGACGCACACAGCCTGGGTTGTTGGGCCGGTGGCGGCGATGCTTCGGTGCAGGTTGCAAACTGTCACACATGGAGTGGCAAGACGGCTGGTGTTTTGAGGTTGGTCTGAGGTTGGCTTCGATTGGCTTTTTGGGTCTTGTTGTATCTAAGGTTATCGAGCGATCATACATAGTGCATAGCAAGGAAGTGAATTCCGGGTCTCGATCCAGGACAGTATATAATAGACCTTGAAGACCCCGTTGGAGTTAGAAGACGAGAATCATTACTCTTTAATCTCTCCTCACTATAATGTCCAAATGCCAGCACTTCACCGCGGGAGTCAATCATGTACTTATTCCGTGGCTGGATCTACGGCTGGTCAGAAGATGTGGGCCCATAGTGAAGAGAACTCAGTAGATGTAGACTAGGTGAGCGATTAAACTCGCGGACTTGGTTGAAGAACAGAGAGATAATAGATACACGTGTACGTCTCAGGTATTCCCCCAGAGTAGAATATCGGCGATCCCTGGCTGAGTTCTAAGCCAAGTTCGTAACATGTTCAGTCAAAACGCGCGTGGACCGTGTCTTCAGCCTTGAGTGGCGGCGTCCTCTTCCTTCCTAGGCACCCAATCCCAGCTACGGTACCTACTGGGTGCCTGGCAGAGGCTGACCCGCCATAAATCGGGGGAATCCTTGGAAGCCAATCCAAAGCTCTCCAGTTCCTGGCGGGCCACCGACAATTTCCCGCTTGCGACCCTTGAGCTCATCCACGTCCCAGGCAGAGAAGACAAGCTTGTTTGTAAGAAACTCGGCTTCCGGGGAGGCGATCCAAACCAGGAAATCGGCAGGAAGAGAGACTGCAGAGGGAAAGAAAGAAAGGACGATTTGTTAGTTACTTTGATACAACTCAAGGGACAGCAGCGTTGCTATAGGAGCACGACTTACTATCGTCGTAGGCATATGGCAATCGGATTGTCTCCGCCAGCTTGGCCGACATGGCTGTTTCAAGCATTCCCGGATGCACATTGTGAAGACGTACTTGCGGGTTCTCGGCGGCAAAGGCCTGCAAGAGTTTAACCGCGGCCATCTTGCTGCTCACGTAGGCGCCCATGCCTGGGAACGGGGGGAACAAGATACCGGCCGTGGTAAGGTTGATAAAGGTGACCGGCTTGTCCTCGGTGGCGCTGGCTGTCCCTGTTTTGTTTGCTAGAACAACCGCCTGTGCCGCCACCAGTGTGCCGACCACGGTAGTCTTGTAGCCATCCAGAAAGGTGGCCGGATCAGCCTGCAGAAGGGACACAACCGGCGCGAGGGCGCCGGCACAATGAACAAGGATGTCAATGCCGCCAAACTCTGCAGCCACCTTGTCCATGGCACTGCGGACACTGGAAGGATCGCACAGTTCAGCCTCGTGGGTCTGAACTGTCAGCTCCCGATTTGTGAAACTGGCGCGGATAACACTGGCTACTTGCGCCAGGGCGTCGGTGCGTCGTCCGAGGAGAATAAGAGCTCGGGGACCCGATGCAGCAAAAGAGGAGGCTGTGGCCTGGCCGATCCCACCAGATGCGCCGGTAATTAGGACAACCTTGCCCGCGGTGGAAAGGCCAGGCTGGGTGGGATTGATGGCGGGGTAGGTGGCACAGTGGGTGAGCTTGGTATACGAGGGCGGGGTTGCTGCCATTGTGTGCGTGGCTTGGTTGCAGTGTCTGGAGTGAGTGTTGGAGTGTGAGAGTGTGAATAGTCAACGGACAAACGCCTGTGAACGCAGGGGCAGGGGAGGTATTCATATTCTGGCCCCAATGATCGCCGCACCTTTCTTTGTTCCTGTGTGCCCAAGCCCTGCACCCTGCTAGTACAAAAGGTGTGCGATTCCTATTGGTCTTGTCATCGGCACCAGCATCGGCATCGGGCATATCGGAGACTCGGAGTCCGTACTTTCAGTACGGTGGATACATCAAGGACAATCCCACGGGGCTGGCCTAGAATAGGTAATGCACTCTGGAGATCTCCATCGGATCCAATCCAGAACAACCGCCCCGGATCCAATGGTCCTAACTTGTCGGAGCCCGAGAATCCCTGCCCCGACCGAGAAGCTTTGCTTGTAGAAGCGTTTTGCACTTTTGCGCTTACTCTCCGGCTAGCTGTGACATGCATTTGGTGTGATTTGTTGAGAACCGCCTTGATCAATCTGACAGCAGCGCCCTGTCTACAGGTCTTGGGCGCAGCTGCACATGTATATGAAGACCCCTCGCGACGGTTGGGGGTCGGGTCACCTGTGCAAACGGCAATCAACTCTTCCATCTGTCCACCGCTGCCATGTATTGGTCTATATTGCATTTCCTGGCTGTAGCGCTGCCAGCGGCTGCTCTAGTTGCACATGACCCATGCAGGCTCGTCGAGTCCAATATTCCAGGGCGCATCTCCTACCCCGGTAGTGCAACATACAATTCGTCCATCTCATCCTACTACGACGACCAGGAGCGCGCCCTGAGTCCCGGTTGTATCTTTAGACCTACCACTACGTCTGAAGTATCCCAGTTCGTCGGGTTAATGACTTCGGACCAACGCAAGCCCAAGTTCGCCGTGCGGGGTGGCGGACACACGTTGTGGACGGGCGCGGCAAACATTGCGGGCGGCATCACCGTCGACATGCGCCTCATGAACGAGCTGGAGTTGAGCGGAGATAAGAAGACTGCCCGCATTGGAGGGGGCGCTGTATGGGACGATGTTTACCCGCAGCTCGTGCCGCATGCGCTGACGGTGATGGGAGGCAGGATCCCCGGGATCGGAGTTGGCGGGTTCGCCTCTGGCGGTCAGTCCTCGCACCTGCGAGCTATGCTGGATGATGATGATGTCGATAGCTGACTTTCCATCAGGAGGGATCACGTTTTCGTCCCGCGAGCACGGGTTCAGCTGTGACAACATCCACGGTTACGAGGTCGTTCTCGCCAGTGGTCAAGTCGTCTACGCCAACCAAAGCTCCCACCCTGACCTCTGGCTTGCGCTGAAAGGTGGCTCAAACAACTTCGGCATCATTACTCGGTTCGATGTAGCGACCATTCCGCAGGGCAGAATGTGGTACAGCCATCTTCACTATAACTATACAGACTCCTCGTTGCGGGCTCACGCCGAAGCCTTTAGCGACTTTATGAAGCCGGAAAACCACGACAGCGCAGCCATGATGGGAGTGTTTCTTGACTATATCGGCGGTAACCTGCTTCTGCATGACGCCATGTGGTACACAAAGGAGGTAGAGAAACCGGCCGTCTACGACGCCTTCACCGCGATTCCGAACTCGGGGGGCGTGGCGGAGCTCAGCACCGTCGACAACGTCGTGGACAAATTCGGAGCGGATATCCCATCTCATGTGGACCGGTACGTAACCATCCCAGGCGCCATTTTATGCTGCACCGATCGATCTAAACTGCTTCTCCAGCGCGTTCCAACTCACCTTTTCGTTCCACAACCCGGACCCGACTATCTACATGGAACTCTTCAAGGTCTGGGAGAGCGGCTTGAGCAAGATGGCGAATGTCGAAGGCCTTTTCGTCGAGTTTCTAACCCAGCCTCACCCCGTTACCAACGGGGTCAATATGTTCGGCCTGACGCCTGGAAAGACCGACGATGTCATGGTCGACATGACTGCCACCTATGCAAACAAGGCAGACGACTCGCTGGTCCGGTCCGTCATCACGGACATTGTGGACGAGCAACGCGCACTCTTGAAGCGAACTGGACATCTGCTCGACTTTATCTACCTTAATTACGCCGACATCTCACAGGAGGTGCTCCAGAGCTGGGGCCCGGATAACGTTGCCAAGCTCAAGGCCGTCAGTGAGAGATACGACCCCGAGGGCGTCTTTCAGAAACAGGTTCCTGGTGGATTTAAGATCCCAATGTAGATCTATTCTAGTTGATCGTAGCTGCGCTCTTTGATAGCTAGGAGAGGGTGGGTGTGCTGTATCGCGCGGGTGCTGGGTGGGAAGGTTAATTAAGCAGTAAGGGCATAAATAACTTATTGTTTACAAGCTAGATTGGTCTATACTTTACGAGGTGAAGGAGGTTCCATGAAGAGAGCCCTGGGCAGTGACGAGTGCGCCGATCCATCCCATATACCTAGGCGTTCCTCTAGTAAGGTTGTCTCTTTGACTTGTCTCGACAAGAACTATTTGAATCATTGGATACCCGGGCTGCCCAGGAAAACTGCAAATACCAAGTTGCCATGAAGGCGATGCACACTGGTCGAATCAGAATAACGACACCATTGTACCCAAGCACGTTCAACCGATGAAGCGCTGATTATGCGTTTCTCCAGACCTATGCGTCCCTCAGGATATCCCAAGGCTTGTTCGACATTAGGGTTATGAAGGGGACGCAGCTATAGTGGGCATTTTGGGCCGCTTTACCAGCTCGGGGTCGGGGTCGGGGCCGGGGGCTGGGACTACCATAGGTACCGGAAAAGGATAATGTCTCCAGGTTAAATCCCATACTTCCCTACTCATCAGCAGCCCGGCTTAGCATTTCGAGTATAACTACAGTACACACTTTTCTGTATAGGTGGTGCTTGTCCCTTGCACAGGTCAGGCTAAGCGTACCATATGTCGAGCGTTAGGGCTTTTCTACCTACAGTCTACTCTGCTTACCCTACTGCGTTCGCCCGTCACTTACAACGCTGCGGCGTTTTGTTACAGCACATCTACAAGTCCTTCACCCCGTCCTCGGGTCCAAGCCTACAATGGCACATCCAGGCGGACCATGAGACAATATGTATAATCAAACTGAGATAGCACGTGTATAACATCCCAGGGTATATAACGAGGCAAAACAAAACACAACAAAACATAATGCAGTCCTTGAAACAAGAGAAGGAAAGAAAAATATAACACCGCGCTATGACCGTGTACTCATATCCGCAATGCCAACATAACCTTAATCAGATACCGTAACCCAGCACTTTTCCATCCAATCCCAGCCACAAAAAACAAGACTTATTCATTCTCCTTAACCGCCCTCTCCAAATCCGGGATCTTCCTCCTCCCCATGCCCATCCGCGCCCTCGTATTCCGACTCTTCATCAGAAACGCCCTCCTCCGCCGTCGAGGCGGATAATTCACCGGACTCTCCCCGCCCGTAAAGATAATCAGATCATACATCAGGCCCCCGAACAGCCCGCCCGCAATATCCGCAACCCAAGGCCCCCAAATCCACCAGACATGGTACTCGGAGAATAACGTGCCGCCCCAGCCAGCCATAGCAACAACAACGCGCGCGCCGAAGTCCCGGGCGGGGTTGAAACACCCGCCCGTTGTGAACCCCAATGCCAGGATGAGCACCGTGACGAGGATGCCGATGATAAACGCCTGCATTCCCGCGCCAGGCGGCGCATTGCTATCATCGCCCAGCGCCATGATCGCACCGATGAGGATAGCCGAGCCGACGAATTCAACGAAGAACGCGGCGACCGGGTGCACGAAGGACTTTGGCGTCACGACCATGGCTTGCTTTGCGTCGGTCAGGACCTGCGGGACGCCGTTGGAGGCCGCCAGTTGCACGATTGCGTCGTGGTACAGCGCGTATGCGATCCCGCTGGCGGTGATGGCGCCGAGGACCTGCGCGGCTGTGTATGTTGCGCACCGGCGCGCCGGGAACCCGCGCCATACCCACATGGAGATACTAATGGCCGGGTTCATGTGTCCTCCGGAGATTCCTCCGGAGATGTAGATTGCGATCATGAACCCGAAGCCCCAGGCTGGTGCTAGGGAGCCGAAGGAGCCTGCTTCGCTGGCGGATGTATACGTCGACAGTCCCGCGCAGAGACCGAGTGTCATGGCGATCGTCATCCCCAGCCACTCGGCCAGTTCCTGACGAATATAGTGCCGCGCCTTGCCCCAGCGGTTGAAGAACTCGCGGTTGTCTTTGGTGCGCTGGCGGGCTTCGCGCCGGCCCTGTTCGTCTGCGTTGTCTGCTGGTCGGGCGGCGGGGGGTTCGGCGGAGGCGGGCTCGCGGCTGCCGGGGGCGTTGACGTTCATGGCGTTTTCGTCGCCGACTTGCTTTCCGCGGTTGTTTTTGTTTTCGTTCTTGTTTTGGCTTTTGCTTTTGCTGGACTTGCGGCTTGTCAGGCGGTTTATGGCGCTGCAGCTGCAGGTCGGGGTGGATTGGCCGGAGGGGCTGTTGTCATTGTCGTTTTTCTCTCGCGTTCCGCTGCGCACGACGTGGGGGAGGGGCTGGGCGAGACTCCAGGTGGGCTCGTCTTTCTTCTCCCCGTAGTGCGGGTTGTGCTCGTAGTAGTCGGGCGAGACGTACGTGCCGGATGGGGTCCCGCCGTCGGGGGGCTGGCTCTGCTGCGTGTTTTGCTTCTCCATGTCTTTGTCTTTTCCATCCTGGGACTGTCCCTGGTCGTCCTTCTCCTTCTTCCCCCCTCTGTTCCTTACGACATGCGGTAGCGGCTGCGTGAGACTCCACACGGGTTTATCTTCCTTCTGTCCGTACTGCGGGTTCTGCTCGCGGTACTCGGGCGAGACGTACGTCGAGTTCGAGGTTTGCGTGCGTTGAGCGCTATTCTGTGTCTGCGTGTTGGTTTTGGTGTTGGTGCCCTGATCGAGGCCGTTGGCCATGTACGAGTCGGTCTGTGTGGCGCACGTGTTCTGGCTGAGGGTGCGGTCGGAGCTGTGGTCTGAGAAGCGGTTGTCGCCGTTGCCCTGTCCTTGGGCTTCACTCTGGCCGTGGCCGTGTAAGACACGGAAGGGTGGGCGTGAAGTGTTGTTGTGGTTGTCTCCATCGCCAGACGAGGAGGTGTTTTGCCGCGACATTGGTGTGGTAAGTACGCTCGCACTCAAATCAATGAATTCAACACAAAGCGACCTTCCCTGGGGCAGTCTGGTTTTTATCCCAGGCCTGTCTCGTTCCTTGGGTTGTGGTTCTGTTGGTGGAGCCTCGCCTGCCATTACATCACCGTCAGGTCACCAGTCGAGCCCCAGGTAAAATCTCAATCCCCTGGCAATGCAGGCGATTCCCACGGGATAAGACTTCCCGCTACTCTACGCGCAGGACGAACTATGATCTGGGTGACTTCATCATTGCTGGTGTGGCGAGGCCAGCCGATATCTAGCTGCCATGGGTGAAGTTTGTATGGACGGAGGATTCCCGATCATACTGCCTACAGACCTCGAGAGCCAGAAATGTAAGGGCCAGGCCGGGGTTGCGGCCCGCCGCCCGACTGAATCTGAGAGAAAGGTCAAGTTCGCACCTTCCTCACCCATCCTAGCGTCAGCGGCACCAAGATTCGTCTTGCCCATCAACGTCAAAGCCGGATTAAGTTTGCAGAGTATGACAGCATGTCCCCACAACCCGGTAGGAACGACTCACCTGGCCTGCTGGCATCGGCCCCGATTGGCGGGCCCCGATTCCCCCCTGTGGGTCATGTCAGGCAAGCTCGCGCGGCGTTCGGCATGCCGGGTGGCTTGCCGTCCATTGTTCAGCAGCATGATCTGGTTGAGTTTTCCGCTGCGTCATTATTTGTTCGATGTTGGGAAGCTTAGGTTTTATGATGACTTAGCGTTACTATGAAAATCTGGAGAGATGGGGTTCGTGGCTTTCGTTCCATTCCTCGCCACTCGTGAGTCAACATACATTCGGAATGTCGATGGACTTGACCCGGCCACTGACATATGTGATCGGTGCATATGATAGACCTCCTAGACTGTGCCCTGCAATACTTGCGTTGTCGGTGTTAGGCACGCCAACATCAACATCAATAAACTTTAAGTTTATCAATATCGGACTGCTGGACCATGGTGCTCGCATTTGGAGCATAATAAACAGCCACCTGCACTTTGTATAATTTTGACGCTACCCCGGGCTACTGTCTTTACATGCATTTGTTACAACTCGCGAATTCAAAGTACCCTGTTCCCCAGGCACCTGCATGGATGGTCCACGTGCTTCTTTTGTCCATGCATGGTATGCGAAAAATACCTTTAGGCTTCTGAATATGCCCAGGAGAATCGCTAAACTATGGCAGCACCATCTCGCCTGATCAGGATCATGATCACTATGGGAGTTGAAGGAAAACTCGGTTGTCACTGGGTTGTCTTTCCCTTGTCAGGTACCTACCTACTGTACGACACCCTCAACTGCATTCCCAGGAATCTCGAATCCATGAATGATTTGTTAGGAAATCTTCATGGGATGTGGTGGTTATTGTATTTCTCACTCCAACTATTTTCCGTCTCCGTCTAGATCTCGGTCGAGGCTGGCCTTGTTTGGTAGGTATTTTTCTCTAGTGTGTCCCGCAAGTAAGATATATAACTTCTACCTGCACTCCTTGACCAAATCACTTACTACATACATCATCTGGTACGGCCTACTTCAGCTGTTCCATTTCCACGTGTGCAAAGGCGAGCGGAGACCCTACAGGACGACTACGACTACTATCAAGTGCGAATGATTACGATAAGGAAGACGAAGATATCTCTTAAGAAAAGACTGTATTTTTCTTAATCTATACTCAACAGCGCATAGAAGCAAACAAGAAATAACACCATTAACAATAATCAAGTACCTGAACGACAGACCTATACAAAAGACATCCAGATAAAACTGAATCACTCACAACTTCATCGGATCAGCATGCCACCTCAACCAAAACGTCGACGGACACTCCCCCTGGCGGGGCAAAAGACACTCCCACCCCTCACCCTTCAGCCCCTCACTAACCCCCGAGAAAGTATTAGCAACAACATCCCCATCCTCACCAGGAAACTCAATAAGGATGGAGACGTATATCTTACTATCCCTAGTGACCACGTCCTCAAAGCTATTGAATGCCAGGACGGGCATGCGCTGGCCAAAGACATCGAGCAGCGTCTTTTCAACGGCGTTGGCCACGCGGACGGCGTAGTCGAAGGGGATGGAGTGTTCGGGGAAGGAGGCGCGGAAGGCGACGGGGTAGGTCTTTGCTGGCATGGGGTTAATAGAAACGCCTGGACGCGTGGAGAGGATGGCTTGCAGGGTGCGCACGCAGGTGGGGCACATGGTTGTTAGGGTTGTGCAGGAAGACATCTTGGTGGAGGATATTTTGGTGGATGGTGTGTTTATCACGTTGAAGCGTATAGGGGGATAAGTCTAGTGGACTTCAGGGTTGCTGTCGATGCAGAGGACACTGGTGTGGACTGGTAGGGGAATGAGATATGACACTGGGTTGAGGGGGACTATATACCCAGCACGTTACAAAGGCTGGGATGGAAGGAAGAAAGCAAATCATTGTAGTTACTTCGCCAAGAGTCTGATTCAATGCCCGTTGTCAGAGATATTGCTTTATCCTTTGCATCGCCATCTTTCAACCGTTGTTTGGCTTGCCTTTGTGCCTTTGTTGCGTGTTTTCTTTGTTGATAGATAAGGCTGGGACTCAAGAAGGGCTCTTGGACATGGAGTACAGAGTGCGCTGAGCCTAGCGCTAATTCTACCGAGGACATGGTAAGCAATATAGCAGGGTTGAGAAACAGCTGCTGTTCAATAGGTTGCCACCAGCATGGAGGAAAGGATTGTGGTATTCCAGCTCCATAGGAAGAGGATCGAAGGATGTCAAATCCTTTATCAGGGAGAATGGACGTTGTGACACTCAACAAAGAATCGCTCAATCAAGACAAAGGCAGAATGAACACTGTGCGTGGTGGTAGACTGGTCAAAGCTATTTCAACAAAGACATAGTGTTATCATAGTGCTCACGTCTGGGTTCACATACTCCTTTATAGTGGACATATCCCTATAAAAGGCCATGCCAACCACAAACACTGACATCTTCCCATAGTTGACATCCAACCATCCATGACATCCAGTCTACCATTAGTGTAGACCGAACCAACCCCAAACACCAACATCACCATCACCCACCACCCACAAACAACATCAAGATGTCCACCTACACCCCAACCCCACGCTACTACGCCTCCAAGTTCCACGAATCCCTCCCAGAAGCCCAAACGCACCCCGTTCCCCCCACCTGCTCCCTCCCCTGCACCGACTTCCGCAGCATGTGCTCGCACTGCTGGACGCTCTTCGAAACAGGCAAGCAGGCCGCGCCGCTCTCGCACGCCTCCAGCCCCAGCGCACCCTGCACAGCGCTCGGCCACATGTGCGACTACTGCTGGGCCGCGTACGAGACGGCCGGGCTCGAAGGCAACGTGGCCATACACGCCGACGACAACTGTCTCACGCCGCTAAGCATGTGCGACCACTGCCGGCGGGCCTTCAACGCGCTTACGCCTGTTATTCCGCCGGAAAGCCTCCTCGCGAGGCCGGGGGTCTACCCCGTGAAATTCTGGAAGAGGTTTGCGGAGGGTGTAGTCGATCAGGGGTTTGGCGCGTATATCGCAACGGCTCTTGCGGAGCGACTGGGGAAGCTGTTCTGTGCGCCTGTTAGTGTGCGTGCGTTTACGACGACGCCGCCGGGTAAGGAGAGTCCGAATCTGGCGAGTGTGCTTGTTGAGTTTCCGCATGTTGTTGATGTTAATGAGCAGTTGGTGAATGTCATGTTCCAGGGTTTGCCTGGGGAGGGACTGGGTGAGGGGTCGAAGTGGACTAGTCGGATTCCGAGGCAGGAGCAGTGTCTGTGTCACTTTCGGCTGAGGTTCTTTCGGGCTATGGTGGAGTATAATCCTGATAAGACGTGGAGGGAGTTTCAGGTCCTGGAGGCTGGGGGCTTGTAAGGAGGGAAGAAACGCTGAGCCAGAGGCGCGCATCTGTTGTTTCTGGATGGGTATGGTACTCTCTAATAATCGTTTTGGGAAATAATTCATAATACCTAGCGTTTTTCCTATAGTCCATTTTTTTAATCAAGAAAATACAACGTCAGATTTCTTTTGGGGGATTTTGCTCTATTCCATCATTGTAGTCGGTAAAGAGAATCGTTATCGTAAATTCGAGCTGATCAAGCTCGTCAAGCTCCTCACTGGTGCTCTTTGGGATAAGTAGATGCTGAAGGAGGGGAGTGTAGATAGACTGGACCCTTATTCCAGGTTTTACTGCGGTTCCGAGCCATGTTTACTAACGGAGAACGGCGAGGCGAAGTCGAATAGGTTAGGTATTTGAGAGGACCTATACCTCCTTGGCCTCTTGGGTGTGTCACAATATTCGTTGTCTCATTTCACCACCAGAAGGCTCAGCCAACCATGCAAGATTAGTGGGTAATCAAAAAAAGAAAATAAGATGTGTTGGGGATAATATTCCGCGCATTATCCTTGGTATCCTTCAGTAATTATAGTATTCCTTGGAGGTATCTGTATCCTCATATATGTCCAGGGTCTAATAATTCTACAATCTATATACTACTGAAAGCAGTATTCTATGGCACGGGCCTGGTATTTGGTTCTATTACTTTACTTCCAGCTAACACTGTCTTCGTATCCCACAGATGGGCTAATGGAACCGGCACGCTGGGACACTTGTGACACGAAAATCACTAGCCTGGATGGGGTATCTGCGTGCCGGCTCCGAGCGAAGCATGAAGTACCGATAGAACAGGGACAAAAGAGGAAGTAGTCCCGGGTTTCCAACGCTTGCAGCGTAGGTGGAGTGTCAGAAAGGCCTGGTCTACGTGGGAGTCATTGAGAAGCTACGGAGAGGTCATGTCAAGCTCTATCTGCCTTTATGACTGTGGGACAGTGTTTTGTATCCTTACACTAATCACGCTCGTGCATATCGCAGTTGACGTCTCACCCCAATGAATCTGAAGGATCAATTCGGCCTACCTGTCAGGAGAGAGAATGGACTACAGAAAACCAGTCCACGATGCCAATCCATGCGACCCCCAACGCAAAATGACCCTCCCGCATGTCCCCCCCACAGAGCACACTCCGAACCAGATACAGCACGAGGTACCCCAACTGTAGCATCACGACAGCACTCGCAGTGACCTGCCGCTTCTGGGATACCCCGCTCCAGCGCCGCGAGTATATTGCCGTGCCCAGATGCATCAGAATACAGCAGAAGATCACTGTAGAGATAGCGCGGCTCAACCCGGTCGTGTACGGGACGCCCAAATGCAGCCGCGCCGTTGCACCCGGCATATCCTGCAGATGGGCATGGTTCCCGCGGAAACGCGAAAGCGCCCATACTGCGCGCATGAGGGCGAATGCGGAGTGGCCATGTGTGCGGAGCTGCGACAGTCGAGACGTTGATTGCAAGGGCGAGCGCGAGAACCAAGGAAGAGGCGTGCTGGGCTTGGGCACGCCGTCCACCGCATGGAAGCTTGATGCAGCGCGAGATGCCGGATACGTGCAGCAGGCCTCCAGCTCGAGATGCATGGCCTCGAGGATGGTATCGTTCCACGTGCGCCCGCGCATGTTAGGGTAGGTGCGGTAGCTCGTGGCCAGGAAACAGTTGGCGGCTTTGTTCCATAGCCGGAAGCCGGTGTCCCGGTGTGCGTCGTAGACGATCTGCCAGATGGATGTGGAGAGTGGGGATGCGTGTTCGGAGGCGCTTGATGTGGCGAAGGCGGTTAGCGGTGCGAATTCATCCTCATGATGTGCGCTCGTGTTGGCTGACGGATATACAGGGGAGACACAATCAGACTCACCTGACGTAGAACCGGCGCACGTCGTCGTCAAGCATGTCCTCGTACATGTCGCTGATGGCAAGCCCGTCCATGCTGGCCGTGGCGAAGTCACCAGTCTGGAATTGGCGCAGATATACGAGCTGGCCGGGCCAGATACGAGCCGTCAGCACCGGATCCGAGGGGTCAAACTGGCCGGTGGGCACCTGCTGGAGGAACCAAGGGCCTGTATAGTGTCAGTAAATGTGCCATGGCTGTTTTCAGTCCAGGAAGGCACGGTAGGTCCTCACCAACTGTATTGAACTTGTCTGAGAAGATGATCCGGGATTGGTTGGGCCTGACGTGAAAAATCTTGTCTTCGATGGCGTCTAGCGCGCTTGCCTGGTCCGGAGCGATTGTCTGCTCCGTCCCATCTTTCCATCGGAAGTCATGCGAGGCGATATCCCAAGTCAAGTCGTCCGACCAGAGGAAGCCTGCGCCTGGGATGTAAAGACTAATCGGGGCTTCGGGGACCAGTGAGTAGGCAGGAAATGGCCGACCAGCAACCTCTGTGACTCCCGCGTAGAAAGCGCCAATTTGAGGGCGCAGGTTCCGCCGCAGAGAAGCAGGCAGGTAGTGCAGGTTATAGTTGCCTCCTGCCGTGGTCTCGCTCAGGGGAAAGGTGAGAGCAAAGATGGTTGCTAGTATAGCTACCAGCGCAAGCGCATGCTTGGACAATCCGGCAAGAAGCTTGCAGGCTATGATGGCCTTCGGGACACAGCAACATTAGAATCCGCACTATTGTAGCTAGAGGAAATGGGGGAAGGATGAGCTTGCCGGATGTCTTTGTGGGTCTGCAAGCGCAGCCCATTGTCGCGAGAGCCTCTGGCTGGAAAGGAGGGCGAGACAGTATAAACCGTCGGACATGGGAAGGCCGAGGCACATGGAGACTCCCACTAGTAAGTCCAGGATGCCGGCGATATTGCAAAGCCGTATTAGGCCAGTCCGGGCCCGAGACCAGCAAAGGATGCACAAGGCCAAATTCTCTCCCAGTGCCCGACTCAGGGCCAGTGCGTCGACCTCTTCGGCCGACACATCCGAACTACTCCCTTTGGTTTGGGTGTCATGATAATAGCAATACAGCCCGGCTGCAAGAGAGATAACACCAAGTGGCACCCTTGAAGGGGTCCAATCTCGGAGGCATCCACCGTTCGTCTCTTCGGTTAGGGCTCTTGCGGCCCCATCGAAGACCCGCCTCTATCCCACCTTGGGTATGGGACGTGCAGAGATTTTCCTACGCTTGGCCTGTTCTGCTCTGATCACGGAGATTGGCTGCGAGTCGTTGATTTCAGTTTATGAATTTCTATCCCCCTCTGACTCTCAATTCGTACGCACGCGAACAGCGACCTCCACGTGCGAGCTATGGGCGGGATTGGACTGAAAGGCGCACCCAAGTTACCCAGGACTAGGAGCATCCATGTATGGACTCCAGCGAACTCATTCGTTCGGAAAGGGATTCAACTCCAGCCTTAAACCATCCAATTGGTCTTGGAAGGTGGTTATCGTTCCCGAGTAGCCGAGGCCAGGCCAGGGGCTTCAAGCCAAGGTTCGCGGTGGCAGTCCCACCAGTATCCACACCTTTAGTTCAGGTCACCATGTTGATTGTTGTTGACCGACAGCTAAGGCAGTTGTCCAGCATGATGGTAGCCTTCAGCTCCCCCGCTGCGACGGGAGTTGGGAGTGGCTGGTGGATAGCTGATTTGAGTAGCGCTGCCTTAGCTGTATCCATCCATCCGTGGAATATCGTGAGTCAAAAGTTTCCAAAGGCGCAGCACTGGAGAAGCTCGAATTCCAAATCGAAGGATTCTGGACTATAAGAAGACGCTGCACCCTGGTAGATCCAGTCTCGGTTATTCGTCGACATCTCTGTCACTGCCACTGTCCAACATGAGGGCTGCGGTGCTGTTGGGCGTCCTTTCCCTCTGGCTGGGCGCCTGTCGCGTGCAGGCCGCCGCGGTCTTTGCGCACTTCATGGTCAGTAATAGACCATCTTGGAACTGTTCCGTACTTCCTTCCAATACTGACTGATTGCTAGGTCACCAATTCCGAGAACTTCACCACCTATGATTGGGAAATCAACATGAAGTTTGCGCAACAAGCGCATATCGATGCCTTTGCTCTCAACATGGCGTACGGTGACGCGACCAACGAGCCTTCCCTCGCCCTGGCTTTCGAGGCCGCCAACGTCAGGGGCTTCCAACTGTTCTTCTCGTTCGACTATGCTGGCAATGGTGCCTGGCCAAAGGCCACTGTCATTGACTACATCGATCAATATGGCTCCAATTCCGCTTATTATCACTACAAGGGAAAGCCCTTTGTGTCAACATTCGAGGGTCCTTCAAGCGCCCCGGACTGGATTGACATCAAGAAGAAGACCGGCTGCTATTTCGTCCCTGACTGGTCGTCCCTGGGAGCCAAGGCGGCTCTTGAGGCTTCCCCAGGCGTTCCTGACGGTCTTTTCTCCTGGGCAGCATGGCCGTGGGGCCCCAATGACATGGACACCTACGTGGATGCATCTTATATGGAGTATCTAGACGGAAGGCCATACATGATGCCCGTGTCGCCTTGGTTCTATACCAACCTACCCGGATACAAGAAAAACTGGGTTTGGAACGGCGACCACCTCTGGCACGACCGCTGGAAGCAAGCGCTATATCTACAGCCTGAGTGGGTGGAAATCATCTCATGGAATGACTATGGCGAGTCGCACTAGATTGGACCACTCCACGAGAATGCAATGGCTGCGTTCGAGATCGGCAACGCTTCGTACAACTACGCCATGGAAGATATGCACGAGGCGTGGCGAGCCTTCCTCCCCTATGTGATTGACCTCTACAAGAAGGGTACTGCCACCATCGAAAACGAAGGCGTCCAGGCCTGGTTCCGAAGGGCGCCTGGGGCAGCGTGCAAAAACGAAGGGACCAGCGGAAACACGGTCAGCCAGTTTCAGGTCGAATTCCCGCCTACCGAGGTTCTCAAGGATGAAGTATTCTTCTCCGCGCTTCTGGGATCGCCGGCCGATGTTTCGGTCAGTATTGGTGGCGTGGTGCAAGAGGCGACATGGTCGGACTCTCCAGACGGTGGGGTTGGGATCTATCACGGCAGTGTGCCATTCAATGGCAGAACTGGGAAGGTCAGCGTGGCAGTTTCTCGGAATGGCGCTGTTATTGCAGAGGCAGGAGGGACCATCTCCATGGACTCTTGTCTGCTTGGTATCCAGAACTGGAATGCCTGGGTGTCGATCGACTGGGCGACTGACACCATCTCCGCGACGCCAAAGCTGGATATCAGCGAGCAGGTCTGCGTCAATGGAACCGGGCCCAACAAATTCGCCAGTCTTTGCGAGTTCACCTGCTCCTATGGGTACTGCCCCGTCGGCGCCTGTGTCTGTACGGCCATGGGCGAGCAACGGACCATGCCCAAGGCCAAAGGAATCAAGGGTTACCCTCTGGCAGGGGAAGACGCCAGCTATAGTGGGCTCTGCGATTTCAACTGCAATTACGGCCCCTGTGATCCTGAGGCATGTGGTACCACCGAGGTTGCGCTCACCGTCCCCACCGTTTCGGATTTTGCGCCACCAGCCTGCGTCAGCGGCACTGGCGACGGCAACCTGGCTGGTCTTTGCAGCTTCAGTTGCGGTTTCGGATTCTGCCCCATCAACGCCTGTACCTGTACAGCCGAGGGAGCCTTAGTCCTGCCTCCAACAACACAGGACGTCGGCGGCTACGCAGCCCCAGGCATGGATGCCTCTGTGTATGGTCCTCTTTGCGAGTTTACCTGCAGCCATGGATACTGTCCTGAAGGAGCATGTGCCACCAATCCATATGGCAGTCCGGATGGAACGACGCCGGGCAAGGTGGGCATCAAACCACTGCCTTGCGCCTCTGACCTGAGCCCCTCGGCCACCTTCACCCTGTCAGCTGCGTGCACGGATGCCATCCTTAGCCTGCCAACCAGTGGGCCAGATGCTTCCTCTCACAACGTGCCAGCCGGATCTCCAGCCGTCTGCAACGAGGTCTGTGACTTCTTCCGCATTCTGACCGGCACCTGCTGCGGTCAGGGTGGAAACATGAGCAATCCGATCGACATTCCTGGCGGGGTGGTGATACCGCTGGATATTCCGCTGCCCTCTGGATACAAGCCCAACATCCCCATTACCATGCCTATTCCTGGCCTATACGATCCCGATGAGGTGTTTGGGAATCCCACTTCCACCACTACTACCCTGGTCCCCGGTTTTACAACGACTTTCACCTACTACTCCACTTTCCCTGTCACTCAGATAGACGCGTCGGGTCAGATCACAACGACAAGCACCAGCACTCCCATCGTTACGACCTCTGTTATTGCCACAACGACGAGCAGTGGTGCTGAAACCACGGATCCCCCCGAGAGCGACGATCAAGACAATCATGACGACGAGGACGACGAGGGCACCGACGGCAAGCACCACCGAAAGCCCCGCAAGACATGCCGCACGATCGATGCTGATATTCCTTTGACCACCTTTCTGCCCGGTATCCCCTTGCCCTCCTCGATCACTCTTCCGGCTGGTCTCTGCTTGCGCGAAAAGTCCAATGACGACGATGATGACTCGCTCCATATCCCGCCAATTGTGCTGCCTAACACTGACCCTCCGTGCTACACGAATGACTGTTCGCCATGCCGAAACGGTGCCTGTGGAGGTGATCGATCATCCGGTGGCGGCTCGACTAGCTCCAAAGATCCAACCAACCCAGATGATCCAGAGGACCCAGATGATCCTGAAGATCCCGATGAATGTCCTGCCAGCCAGGATGATCCTCCGAGCGACGACCAGGGAACCTGTGGGAACGGGAACTTCCCTGTCTGGGACCCAGTCACCGGGGCGATCAACTGCGACTATCCTGCCAGTGAAGCCGGAGACCACATGTCAGAGTGCCAGGCCAATGCCTTGGACAATCTGGAGGACAGTCTTGATGCCATTGACTGTTACACTGACTCGTGTGATAGCCAGCGGCTGTCCAAACGCGGGAAGGCAAAGAGTGCCTGCAAACGGCCCACCTCCTACAAAGACAGCCCGAATCCTGCTGTATGCGATGCAGTCTTCCAGTGCGATGTTGATCGCTGGCCAAATGTCTGCAACAATGCTCGCTCCGCCATGGACAAAAAGAACGCCCCGTCTGTGCTTACCTATCATGGGCGCAGTTTTCACTCAACCGGCAGATACCTATCACTGCATGGGCTTGACCAGAACAGTGATGGTAATGAACGGAAGGATCGCAAGGACCTCGGCAACAGGCCTGCCTACAAAGTACGGAACGGATGGGGTCTCATGGGTAAGAGAAGATACGAGCTATGCTCTGACAGTAGACTAACACTGGCTCATAGGCTGCGAAGTGGAAGAGTACCCCTTTGGGAACAGTCTCCTTGACGATGGAGCAAAGGCGCACTACAACGACCGGCCAACTCTACGCCTTATTCCTCAGAACGAAAATGGCAACCATGGAACTGAACTGAAAAAATTCCTGAACCACCTCAAAGCTCAAACGAAGAAGACCAACCCAACATACTGTATGAATGCGGTCATTCCTTAACCTGCCCTGCCGCATCGCTAACAGCGTTTACTAGGCGTGGAAGTTTCCAGCTCCTCTGGCAACACGAACGCCTTGCCAGCAGATTATTGCATCAGCGAGTACAATACCCTAGATTGCAACAACAAGTACGCTCAGGCCTATGGTCCGGGCTACATCTTGGTGAACGGCATCACAGAGGACGACCGGAAGGCAGAGCGCAACAAGCCGGGATTAAAAACGGCCAAGAATGGGACCTGTGGTTTGACGACCCAGCGCATCCCAACCGCAAATGGGCGCACACCTTGAGCTGGGATCCCGCTGGTTTGAAAATGAACCCTCCTCTTCAAATCGCAGTTACTTCCACCATGCCTCCACAGTTTCCGCCTACTTGGAAGGCGGCGGGAAAGAATAAGCCGGATCCCCCTTCGCCACCGGGACCAGGACAGAAGATTTACGTGGGCAATTCGCCCTGGGGCCGTTGGGAGCTCGAATATGTTTACCAGGGAGTCACGACAACAGTGGGCGCCCCAAAGCCCGTGGATGTGAAGGCAGACGGCAGCCATCTGATCTATGATCCCCCTCCAGTCCGAGGCTTTCCTTATCGACGAAAGCGCGATATCATCGATGCTGGGTCTGATTTAGCGTCAGAAGAGGCGGATATCCCAGACAGCGCACTCGAGTCCCCACGTAACGCCTCCGTGAGCATGGACCAGCTGCTGCCGGGCTCCCAACGACGCTTGTCGCGTCGCACGACCCCGTCCGCGACCGGCTTCCTTGATGCCAGGGTTTACTCAGACGTGCTGTGCCCGGCTGACGTGGAGCCGGAAATCTGTTCAGATTGCTGGTTCCAGAGCCCAGCCGCAATCCCCGATGGCGCAGGAGAAGCGGAGGAGACCATTCCCACGTCCACCTCAACAGGCTCGACGACGATTCCCACGATCCCCTCCGACGACAACCCAGACGAAGACATGTATTGTCTTCGATCACATAACTCCGACAGTGCATATCAGTCCTTTACCGTTGAGGAATACAGGCGTGCGATATATGGACTGTGTGCCGGCCAGACCATGGCCGTTGACGATGATGGACACATCTGGCAAGACCCGCACACGTGGCTAATAGCGAGAGCGTACTGGGCGGAGGACCAGACAGGCTGCAGTCCCCGCAAAGAATGGAGCATGACGCAAAACTGCGAGAGCTGGATCGGGGAGATTTTCCTGTTCTGCGATCACCCGCAGTCGAGTAGTGAGTATTATGGCGGAGCAGTGGTATGGAACGGGCCGGACGGATGCGTCGTCTTTTATCTGGGGAAGCAGCTTTTGGTTTCCTGAGTAGGGAGTGTCAATAGGGCTTAGATTGTGAAGTATAAATATAGCATCCATTCAATGCAGTCCTAGCTGTTCGTTGCCTAAGGCATTAGGGCTTGAACCCCACTGCCCGTTCCCTATAAATCCGCCCTCCCTCGTCATTTCACTTCCCGCGCAACTCTCCTTTCTCTCCATCCGTCCCCTTGCCTCTGCACCACCCACCAACATGGCCGACCCAGATAGAACAATGCAGCAAGCCATCGCCCGCTTCCGCACCCGCATGGCAGCCGCAAACCACAGATTCGTCCAGGACCGCATGACCGAGATCGAAGCAAAGAACCTCCCCACCGAGCAAGAGAAGCTCTGGGATTTGAGTGTGTACCGCCACTTCAACAAGCTCGCGACCGGCGGCACCGCACCTGCAGACCAGGGCACCGACGAGGATCGCCGCAAGGAGAACCGCCTCCGCGCAGCAACGCGCCTCTCCGACGTCCCCTCCCTCCTCGACTGCCTCCCCGTCCCAGCCGACGGCGTCAAGCCGCCACTCCTCCCAACCCCCGAATGGCGCGCCATGTACCTCGACACCATCCAACGCGTCTGCCAGCGCCAGGCGGACGACTGGGCCGCGGAGGAAGGGCAGAACCCGCCGGGCCCGATCCCACGCTGCGACGAGCTAGGACACTTCCTAGCCCACGCGTCCGCCGCCATCGACCCTGACTTCCGGTACGCGGGGATTGCGCCCTTCGACCCGAGCTATCGGTGGGGGCCCGACGACGACATCGTGAAGCGGTGCGCCGACAAGGCCGAGATATGCGACGTGCTTGCGAAGCGGCTGGAGCTCGTCAACAGCCCCGACACCACCGACCTCATCCTGGGCGCGACCTTGCTGGACGATGACCTGGAGGTGCAGGCTGGGTTCCTGACGGGCTGGGGGAACATCGGCGAGCATGCGGAGTGGTTTAGTGCGTACTTGTACTGTCGCGGGGCGGAGGATAGCGACAGCGACAGCGACAGCGACAGCGATAGCGATGACGAAGAGGAACAGCAGATCAAGGACGCCGCTTGTCTGAGCGAGTGGCGGTGGCGGGTGGTGTTGTTTCAGACGGAGGAGGATAACCCGCGCGTGCTTTACGGGCGCAGGCCGCGGTTTGATTCGATTGCCGAGTTTCTGGAGTGGTATCCGAGTTGGATTGAGGATCTGGATGCGAGGAAGGTGCGCAGCCTGCGCAAGCATGCTTGGGGTTGTGAGACGGACTGTGACTCGGATTGCGAGGAACCTGGGCATGAGACCCCCCTTGGCATCTGTTGATATTGTTTCTTGCAGAATTATAATAATATAAAATATTTTACAAGTCTGGTGTCTTGTACTATATCTATATATATTGTGATAATGGCTCGCTGGAGGCCTGCGCCCTCAGTCGCAGCGGTACACTTGACGGGTCTCAATGGCCGTGACTCATCCCGGGACATCGACTACAGCCATTTCCACCATAAATTGATACCTTCCTGTTATCGGTTCATCGCTTGATTAGTGCTAATGGACGCAACGGGTAGGGTGTGTAGGGTTACGGATCGCATGAGCCCTAGCAACGACGCCCATGCATCCAACAGACGGGATTTGGAAGGGCAGGGCTTCTATGACAACTACCCAAGTCACCTCGATAGCTGACTATGTAACTTTGCTCCTTATCCTGTTAACAAGCAAACCATGGGCCGTGACTATCTCCTAAGTCGACCCTGACGCCTGCACCCGGCCGCTACCCTAGCTAGCTAGGCAGCAAGAGATACCGACATGGACATCCGGACAAAGTGCCCT
Source organism: Aspergillus mulundensis (assembly GCF_003369625.1). Taxonomy (NCBI): domain Eukaryota; kingdom Fungi; phylum Ascomycota; class Eurotiomycetes; order Eurotiales; family Aspergillaceae; genus Aspergillus; species Aspergillus mulundensis. The sequence continues at coordinate 11,340 of NW_020797910.1, read as the reverse complement.
TTATACCATGATTCAAGATCTTCTCTCCGCTGAAAATAGAACTACTTTGGACTGTCCACCCCAGCGCAAAATGCGTTACCCCCTGCAGTACTAAATACACATAGAACGAGTAAAGATAGCTAATGACTACCTTCCTCTGTCAAGCAGAAGCATAAGCTCCACAAATATAACGCCTAGCCAAGTCCCCATGGCCGAGGGCGGAGAACTTAGTCTGTATCCCAGGCACACGCGAGTACCTAGGTAGCCGAGTTGGACGTCTATATACACCCATAGACGCTCAACGCCACGCCTTTACTGCGCACGGGGTTGTGGCGCTATTGCCAAATATCTATTAAGTACCAGGCTGCCATCGGCCCAAGGAGGTTGCCGAAAACAGGACGGCTTTAGCTGAACAGATATACAATCTACTATCACCTGGATCAATGCGTATATTCCATAAGCTGGTAATGCAAATCTGTAATGCCACCTGCAGGAGATGACAAATCAGTACATACCTAGCACAATGTTATGAAGGGAATACAGACTGTCGAATTATCAGATCCTGGATAAAGAGTTGTATAAGTATTATCCTCAATGCAGGTTCATTTCTCAAATGGGAAAGATGTTGATATTGCCCTTGGGAAGGCAGTTCTCGGGAGCACTTAAGACAATTTATTCTACGCAGGACACAAAGTTCTGGCTGAAAGAGTTGCGGGTGTTCACCTAATGCGACGCAATAAGTCTCAAAGAGCACTATACATATAATGGAGAGACAAAGTATTTGGTAGACATGTGATGGTAAACCAATTCTATGTCGCGGGTGCCAATATAAGAAATTCATACAATATGCTACCGTAGACCCCAGGTGTCTGTCTAATGGGATGAGATTGAGTTAGTGTTTCTACAAAGCCTACATTACCAAATAAACCAAACTTCAACAAACAATATTTTTGTATTTTCTATAATATATAATATCCCACATCAGGCTGGTATTCGTCCCAAAACGCCAAACGCCAGAACTCCAAAAAAAAGGGAAAGATAGTATAGTTTGAGTAAGAATTAGGTAGAAGACTCACCTACGCCCGGCCTCAGTATCCGGCTCACTGGTAATGCAAGTCTCCGCGCTCCGCCGATGACGCTGCCCCTGACGCTCCCGCTGTTCGTCCCGGTCGACAAGCGATCGCTCGGTCGGTCGACGGGTGTTGGTCCGTTCCCCAGTGCGCGAGCGCGAATGCGACGACGCCTCGGAGGGTCGACGCTCGGCGCGTGTCTCAGGGCGGGATGAGTGGCGGGGGGCATGGTACGTGCGCCTCTGGCTACTGACAGAGGAGACCGAGGTGGAGGGTTGGCGGGGCACGCCCGCGGCCGGAGGCGGGACCTGGCGCTCGGAATGGTGCGGGTTGTACGTCTTGCGGCGATCAGGGCCCGGGCGGGGGCGCTCGGCTTCAGCCGGTGGCGGGGCAGGGCCCGGGGCGCGCGGGACCTCCGCGTCCGTGCTCAGGGGCAATCCAAGGCGCGCCTTGGTGATCTCCGCCTCACGCTCAACATAGCGCTGGGCGAATGTCGCGCGGTACTGGTCGTACGTCGTGCCCGTCGGCAACTCGCCCCTGCGCGTCATGTGCATGTACTCCGCGGCCGACGGGTGCGTGGGGTGTTCGCCGGGCTGCCCGGGGGCGGGCTTCTTGTACAGGCGCGGGTTCATGGCGGGGGTCTGCATGGTGATGCGGAAGCGGTCGCGGTAGCGGGGGTGTGGGTGCGAGGTCCCACGTCTAGGGGGTGGATTCTCGCCGTCGGCCTTCTTGAGCGGGGTGGCGGGCGCGACGTGTGCGCCGTGTGTCCATTCCCACCATTCCAGGCGAGCGAGCGTGAGATCGCCGCGGACGTGGTAGAATTTGGTGAGGGTGACGGTTGATGGGAAGAAGCCCGGGGTGAGGATCTTCGTGTGGATTGGGCCGGATTTCTCGAGCGGGAAGGGCAGGTCCAGGAGGAAGACGAGGTCGCGGAGCTTGACGTGCGTTGTTTGGATGTGCTTGTCCTTCTTCTTGCCCTGGCGCTTGGCCCACGAGAACGGGGTGTAGATGAGACTCTTCAGCCCGCCGGGCTCCTTCTCCGTCTTGCGGTCGTAGTGCCGTTCTGTGCGGCAAGTTAGACTTGCTTCTCCCTCGCCTGTTGTGATGTCGTACCAGTGGCCGGCGTACGGGGTGGATTGGTGCTCGGCGCGGCGGACGGCGGCGTGGAGGGGGAAGTTTTGGACGTTGAGCAGGCGCGCGAGGCGCTCGTGGAACGAGGCTGTTACCTTGGCCGCTTCGTCGATTGTCCCCTTGATGAAGGTGTGGATGATGATGGGGTGGACGTCTTTGCCGCAGGTGAGGTACTTTGCCGGGACAGCGGGGTCGATGTCGGCCAGGACGTCTTCACATTCGGCGCAGAGGGTGTCCAGGGTAAGGCATGTACGCTGGGACTCTTCAGATGCGGGATTCGTCTGCTTTGAATCCGGGGTTACGGTGTTCGTGCTGACGACGGACGTGCGGCGTGATGTCGCCTTTGACTCCGGCTTGGACTGACTGAGATTCGAGCGCGAGCGGGTGAGATAGCTCCCTTCGCGCAGAGCCGGGTGTACATCCGACTCAGAGCCGGTGACACTATACTGGTCCACCTCAGCCTGGGACGGATTCCAATGCGCCGTCCCAGGGATCTGCGTCTGCTCGAACTCGTACCGGGAAAGACGAACAGGCGATGAAACCCGGGGTGTAACGGTGCCGTCGTCGGCTTGGTCCTCAACCGCGCGCTCATTGATATTCGACAACGGGCGGCTTCGCACTGAAGGGCTTGGAGGGGCGCGGGTGTCATATCGATCCCCATCCCCATCGCGCAGCGAAGCACGAGAGGACCGGGACGACGATCGGGATGGAGTGTTAGAGTAGGAGACCTTGCCGATCATAGAGACACGCCTATGGCCCATATTCGGGGAACGGACCTCGAACTTCTCACCGCGAGCCTCAACCGCCGCCCGAACCTGCTCCTCGGGACTCATCCCACTCTCAGAGCCAGGAGGCGGCGGCGCAGGGCGCCGGACCGCGTTGGCGGCCTCGCGCTTCCTCTGCTCCTCCTCCCGCCTTGCTGCTGCGTCAGCGCGGACTTTATCCTCGATGCTCATGCCGGAGGCGGTAGAGCGAATCGAGGGCGTAGGAGTACGTTGTGACTGGGGTCGAGTGGACGCCATGCTCTCGCGGCGCGCTTTAGCCTGGGCTCGCACCTCGTCTTCTAGTGTCATTCCAGACGCACGGGAACGCGTGCTGGAGACTGAGGGCGCACGCGAGGGCGGGGGACGAGTGGACGCCATGCTCTCGCGGCGCGCTTTGGCCTGGGCTCGGACTTCGTCTTCTAGTGTCATTCCCGACGCCCGGGAGTTCAGCGAGTTGGCGACTGAGGGGGCACGCGAGGGCGGGGGACGAGCGGACGCCATGCTCTCACGGCGTGCTTTCGCTTGGGCACGTACCTCGTCTTCCAGTGTCATTCCTGATACACGGGAGTTCAGCGAGTTCGCGACTGAGGGTGCACGCTGTGGTTGTGCCTGGGACCGAGCGGAGGCCATGCTCTCGCGACGCGCTTTCGCCTGCGCTCGTACCTCGTCTTCCAGGGTCATTGTTGACGCACGGGAAGACGAACGGGAAGATGCGCGGATTGACGGGGCACGTTGGGGCTGCGGACGAGCGGGGGTGGGTGTAGGGTTCGTTGACGCACGGGGTGTTTGGTTGTCATTGTAATCATCGTACTCGTACCCATCATCGCTGTTGATCGTCGCTCGGGACGAGCGCCGGGTGGGTGGGTAGGGATCATTGGGGGATGCAGGTGCGGGGATATGTCCCTCCAGTGCATCTAGTGCGTCCTTACGGTCGGCTGCGGCTGTTGGGGAGAGGGGCGCTGGAGGGCGAGGACGGCTGAGCGAATCCGAAGACCCCGGGCGCAATGGTGACGGCGACCGGTCCCGTGTGGGGGTCAGTTCGTCCTCATAATCCGAGTACTCGTCTTCCGGATACTGGTCTTGGTGCCGAGACTGGGGACGGTGCTGGTGGCGATCCGCCTGCTGGTCGTCGTAGTCATCCTCCTGCAGCTGATCATCGAACTGGCCATGGGGACCCCGACTTCCCTGTGGGAAATCGGAGTCCCGCATCGGCCGCTCGTCCTGCTCATCTGGGTAGAACGACGAGCGCACGGAGGCACGGCTTGGTGCAAGGTTCTGGGCCGACGAGAGCCCGAACCCACGCTGCGCAAAGCCAGGCTCGTTACCGGTGTTTCCGGGCTCGAACCTGTTGCGGATATCCGCAACGGATGAGCGGTTGGCGTTCGCGAGATCCATGGCGGCCTGGGCCGTTGTGGAGAACTTGGAGGGTGCGACGTTCTCAAACTCGTCTTCCGAGAACTCCTCGTCGTCGAACTTGTCGTTGACGGTGGAGTTCTTGGTGATGGTAAGGGGTTGGGGTTGGATGGGCGTGTCGTGGTCCATCTCGTCGGAGTGGTCCGAATCGTAGAGATGGCTTGAGTGCGACATTTTGATTGAAGACAGTTTGACTGTTGGAAGGTTAACTGGTATAGTTGTAAGTCACTCGGTGAAATTGATACTGAACAAATGCCCAATATCTAAATCCTGTGCTCGATGATGAGGGAGATGTACTGTGGTGTTCACGATGACTTTATACACATGCACATAAAGCGCTTTGTATGGCATTATCGATACATAATCTGGTTGTCCTGCCGCCTGGACGCTTTGTGTAGGTACTGGTAGTGTGGGAAGATGAGAAAGATGCATCTTTGATGGCCTGCGAGAGATGGACGGTGGCTGTCTGCCCTTTATCACCAAGGCTTTGTGAGTTCGCATTGTTCTTTCACCCAATGTGGACAAGGGCCTTTAGGAAATCAGTTGCTCCGCGTGTAACCGTTCTATTCAAAGGCTTCATCGTTTGTGGTGGAAGATTGGAGATGCTGCGAGAAATATGCTGTGCCTTCATGACGTTTGGCTTTGTCGCCCGTGGACGCTGGAATTGAATTCGAGGACTGGGTCGGGCATACAGGGGGGAGAAAGTAGATTGGCGGTACATGCACAAGATACCTAGTGGTTGTGTTTGACGTACTAGTTTAAACATCAAGGGGATTACTGACATGGCAGGGGCTTTAGGAGAATACAAGTTTTTGAGGAGGTTGATAGTCCGGCCTGGGCCTTTAAATAAGTATGGCATTCTTTGTTGTACGGGTCGCTAGCAACGGGAGTAACAAGCAGGATATATCTCCTTGAACAGAGAACACAGGCTTGGATAGAACGAAAAGCGCATCATGTTTGGCATGTTAACAGGGCAAGACACTGCCCGATGGACTTGCAAGTGAACCCAACTATATATCAAAGCACAGTCATAGCCAAATCAAGCAGGGTACACAATCTCAAGTGGCGTAGAGAAGATCCTGATAATCACAAGGGATAACCAAGAGATTCCAAACAAAGCACATAGAAAGATACTGAGATAGAAAAACCCGGTTATAGACATCGACCGACCAATGTAACCAATCCCAACAATCTCCCTCCATCACCTCCCAGCATCAACATCAATCCCGATGCAACTCCGGCATCACGCCCGCAAACCTTCGAAACGTGGCACACGGAAACCTCGCGCGATCAAACCACCTACACAACCAGCCCAACCTCTCGCGATTCGCATGGTCCGGCAAAAAAGCCCACTCCCACTCGCCCCCAAACACCGTATCCTTCAGATCCTCCAGCACACCACGGACCTTCTGCCGCGTGATCCCAACCCCCTGGCTCAGCGGAATATCCACGAGAATCGACACCGGCGTCGTGGTACCCCCCTTATCACCCTCCCTCTCGCGGCCCATGAAGACGAAGAACGAGATGCCCAGCGCCCGCTTCTCCCAGATGTGCTTGCGCAGCGAGACGTACGTGAAGTCGCGGATGAGCAGCTCTTCGACGTCGAGGGGTTCAGCGGCGGCTGTGCGCGTCGTCAGGATTAGCGGGGCGGTGCCTTCGTGCGGCCACCACCAGTGGCGGGGGACTTCGCCGGCGCGCTTGAGGATGTTTGTGAGTTTGGCGCACTCTTTGCACATATCTTTTGGGTCGGAGCAGGGCATTTTGCTGGGTGGTTGTAGACTGGGAATGGTGGACGGGGATGTGGATGGATAAGACGGTGGTTGGAGACTATGGTAGAGAATCCTGAGATGCTCACGGTGGACTTCAGACGGCAGTGGGAGGAATAGGAACGAGTGAATGTCGAGCAGCGAGTGGTAACTCATATTTAAGCCTTAGTCTTCTAGTCGATTGCCCGGGGCATGAGCGAGACGACCGTTTCATTGTCTGCCGCCACGCCCCTCTACCAAAACCACAGCCCTTTGTCATGCAGCCTGCTTACCTGCTTCTTTCAACTCTTGAATGAGTCCCAAATATCCCGGTTTCTAAAACAAGTCGAAATGATGCCAGTGTGGCCGTGGACCCATGTTCCGTGTGGTCTAGCGCTTACATGGCCCTATGCCAGGGACTTCATTATTTACTAGAGTGAACTAATACCAGGGCGTCGGGCACGCCGTATACCTATTTGTTTCAGGTCCTCCGGGGCAACAGTATCGTTGATGAAGCTTCGAGGGATAAACATGGATTGGGCGAATCGACCCATTGAAATTCATGGAGTAAGGGCAGCACGGCAGCAGAAAACTTGTTACCAAGGCTCTTTCGCTATTCATAGCCCAGTAGCCTTTCATGGGCTTTATTGAACCCATAACCCTTTCTTTGTCAGAATCATAGAACCGATGACGCCGTAGGGCGTTGAACTAGTGGGCGATTTGTGCCTCGTGAATGCTGGATTTCAGCCCGCTGCTTGGATATTCTGTGTATACTGGCTTCAATAGGCTACTTCCAGGGAACGATAATGGATTGATTTAGAATAAAGATTTCTCATATTCCCCTTGCTTTTTTTCTTCTTCGTTAAATATGGATCTGACCATGGTGGACTCGAATGGCCAAAGCCAACACTCAACGGGAACAACGGATAAAATGCATAAAGGCACAAGTAAAGGAAGAATTACTTACTCCCTTCAACTAACAAACCCACCCGGCCTCCTAGCCCCCGTCAGAAAGAGGTACTTATGGCAGCACTCCAGCTTGTCCTCTGCCTTGCCATTGCCATCCGTCCTAACACGCAGCACAACAAACATCTCACCAGCCTCACCAACATTCCCGTAAACCACGCCAAACGCACAAGCAGGGTGCCTAAAGTCAAACTCTGCACCCACGCTCCAGCGCTCCCCCTCGCATCAGCAGCGGCGGGGACATGTATCATGGTGGGCAGGTGCTTAAAAAGCAGATTCCCGTTCCGCGGGCCTATATCAGCATGCTGCAGCATGTTAGTTATAAGCTTGGCGGCGGGTTTGTTTGACTGCAACCCAGCCTTCGTGGATGTGGACGGGGTGCTTGGACTTCAGGGGTATATTTACATCTTCTCAGAAAGAGAATTTGCTCAAACGATGCAGGAAGGTCTCGAAGGAATTCCAACACAAGCACCCAGTCCAATAAGGGCGAAGATGGTACTAGAGAATGTCTTTGGTTCTTTCTGCAAAGAGCATTTGAGTGGATTTTCCGGACGAGTTAAACTTATCTTTTGGCCTATGATGTACATGACTAAGGTATCAAAGCCCTCTGCTACGAAGTCTTTCGTAGCCTTGCTTTGAGTTGCCCTTGGATTTATAACGCAAGACCGCGTAGCGATTCGATTATTCGACTTGATTAGATATAAACGCTGCTTTTATCATTTTGCGTTTTTTAATTATCAATAATCTTTTTTCCACCACTAGTGTCATCCCAGTAACTGGCTTGTGAGACCTGGGATAATGACTGGGGGCTAATAGTCAATAGAAATCAATGAACAAGGCCATCCGTTTTATGGAAGAGATGGTTGTCAATGGGAGAGTTACAAGGAAAGGGGCGAATGTGAAGTCCTGTCAGTCATTAGAATCAGCACTTGCCATCTAAAATGGAATATCCGTTCCCCTGTATAGTCTTTACTGATACCACATGATGTTATAAATCAACTGTGGAACTGACATCACTTTAGTGTCTACTACGTACTATAATCCAGGCATATTAACATAATAAATAATATTAAACGCACAGCAATAACAAAGAAGCATTTGTTCCTTTCCTCCCCCTCCACCATTCAATATCCTTGCCATAAATATCTCGAGGAGCAGGTAGACCAGGGCAATCCAACATCTCGCTCTCAACCAACAAACCAAACCCCCAATCAAGGCCCCCAAGTCGCCCTCTCCCAGCGCCAAACAAGCCTCGCCCCGTCCGGCATAAGCGGCAAATTACTCCAAATCTCCGTCGCCCACGCCGGCCTGGCAACATGCTCATCCAACCAGCGCAGCCGCCAAACCAGCGGGGTGAGTTCGGCAGGACACACAGCAGCAGCCCACAGCCCCCCCGAATGAGGCGGGAGTTTAGCAACAACGGAATCCAAAAGCGGTTGGTCAACACGCACACGCGACGGGAAGTCCACCAGCACGCTGATGATGAACATCATCTCCGACTTCATCTGCACACGGGCCGGACGGCGCGAGAGACGCACGTAGAAGGGGACTTCGACTTCCGCCCCAGTGGGGGCCCGGGTCGTGATGTGCGGGATGAGGGCGGCGCGGATGGCGGCCCCGAGGGCCTGCGTTGAGAGGGCCGGGTCTAGCGGTGTCTTGCCGCAGAGCTCGAACACGGCTGGGGTTGTGGCGGCGTCTTCCGGGGGGTTGATCATGTGCGCTGGGAGGCCGGCGTCGTAGAGGGGGGTGTACCAGTCGCGGATGATTCTGGTGCAGCAGGGGCATCCTGCTGGACCCGGAGGGGGCGTGCGGGGAGCGGAGCGAGGGAGCATGGTGGTTTGTGGCCGGGGATTCATTGCGGATGCTGGAAACAGTGGAACACGGGACAGTGGCTTCTTACCTGTATGGTGTGTGTGAGAGGTATTTCGAATTGAAGTATGTTCAGGGACAGGTGGTTTTCGATGGGTTTGGTGGGTGTAGGGCATGGTTTATATAGGGATGAGAATTTAACTTGAACAGAACACTTTCTAGCCCTGAACAATACGCGTTCGTTAGGATCACTTTGGTTCTTTGTTTTCATTCAGTTCCATATCGCTTTGGACTGCACGTTTCATTATGCCTAACAATGGTCTTTCTCATAGACAGACATGTCCTTATCCTTCGAATTCATTCCAACATTTCTTTTGATTAGCGCTACAGACAGCCCGGAGAGAGCCCGCTCCAAGTGTGAAAGCTCAAAGAGGCTGCTCCTATTCTCCTCCCAATTAAATTTTACGCGATCCAACTATCAAGAGAATGACAAGCTTGAACACCAAGCGCGGTAAACATGTCCATCTTGCGAAAATTATTATTCTTGCATGAATATATATATATATAAACACCCATCTCATATATAATGCTCCAGACTACTTTGTACCCCTACTGCTCCAAATATCCCTCAAACCAACCCTCAAACCACTCCAACCGCCACAAACACAAATCCTGTCCGGGCTTCGGCAGCACCACACTCCACAAACTCTGCGGCTGATCCGGACGCACCGTCCCAAAGATCCTATTAATCAGCGGCAGTGTGATCTTACCCTCGTGCGGAAAGTCAATCAGAACAGACATATGCATCGCCTTGCCCTCCGTCATCGTAACCTTAGGGTCGCTGCTCGTGTACATCCGAGCCCCGACACTAGCGCCGAACATCTCCTTTAGTTCCTTGCGCGCGTGAGAGGCAATGGTGATGGCGAAGTCGAGGTCCGCGATGCCCTCGAGTGTCCGGTTGAAGATTACGGGGTAGGTTCCTGGTTTGTAGGCCAGGTGGCGCGAGGGGGTCGCAGTGGGGTTGAGCTTTATGTAGATTTGTGTGCATCTTTCGCACATGTTTGAGGGGATGATGCACGACATTTTGCTGGTGGTTTTTTGGTGTTGGTATTTGATTGTTATGGTATGACCTTTGGTGGGTTTGGAAGCAGAATCGGGAGAGATAGTCAATTGATGTGTATCAGAGGTAGGGATATAGTTGGTCTATTTATGACCACAAAGGTCAATGTCCTTGACACATACTTTGAATGGAATACAGCTTCCTTTGTGGACGTCAATGTTCGCAATCCGTTCATTGTTTGTCCTTTTCAATTGTCACCGCACGCAGCGACAGCCAGACAACAGAACAGTCTTGCTCATGTCTTTACTTGGCTTTATCCAACCCTACGCGCGGAGATGAATACAACTTGCTAACAGAGCGGAGCAAGAGAAACGTCTCGACACAAAAAGCCAATGTCAACATTCTCCGTTATTAATCGAATTATGACAGAGGTCAGACAGCAGGACTTCTTCAGATAGATGAGTTGAAACAATTATTAGCCTCCAGCTTCTCTAAGCTCAGTAGATCATGGTCGTCGGGTATTAAGGTACCGTGCGATACAGATTGATATTTGGCTGAATCAATACCCCCTGGTAGCGCTCCCTCGACATGCCACGCGATGTCGCAATGGACGACTATAAGAATCGGACGCGTGAAGTATCATCAATTGCCGGGAAGGACTGGCGCAGGTCCACGGGGATTTTATTCCACATCTTGCAGTTCCCTACCAGCAGCCGTTATCCCATGTAACCATAATGCAGGAGATTAACAAAGGAGGTAAACCCTACGAGTGGTATGGGCGGGGAAGTGCGTTAGAAAGCACTAGGCACCATAGCTGCTTAGAACATTCCGATACGTCTTAACCCACAAGTTCCTCACAAATCACCATCGACGCCTGTCCTCTCCAAAAACCCACATGGATTTGAATTGGTTTACGCCAGGCACCAAGACCCCTTACGCGCATTTCCTTGACCACTTTCCTATTCTTTCTCCCGGAGCCCTTTCTGCGGAAGCTATGGTATTGCTGGCTCCGTACATCGCATTGCAGCCAGCAATGGGCCGACTAGGATGTTTGGGAAGTTCGATTCTGGGGTTGGGCTTCGACTACGTTCATGTATTTCCAGGGGTTTCCTATCCCTGATGTCCGGCGGTCAATCTAGGTACGCTACCGTAGCCGACCTTCGCTTAACGCCAGGGGTTAGTCACTGAAGAATTATACACCGGGTAAATTTTTTATCTCTGTAATCTCCGAGCTTGCCGAAACAAACTTATAAAGTGGAGGATCCTGTTATCGCCAAGAGCAACGGACTGATGCCCAGACCGGGCTTGTTCACATTAAGACTGGACTCCGCTGGGGATGCCGATCGTAATCCCGGTGTAGCCGGATTGATTAGATTAGATCACCTACCGGTAGGGCTTTGGCT
>NW_020797909.1:346908-351135 GCF_003369625.1 Aspergillus mulundensis | reverse complement strand
TAACCCTAACCCTAACCCTAACCCTAACCCTAACCCTAACCCTAACCCTAACCCTAACCCTAACCCTAACCCTAACCCTAACCCTAACCCTAACCCTAAGCCTTTTTAAATATTATAATATAATATTTTTATTTTTTAGCTAGGGTGCTATTATTTATAGTAAGATTATTTTTTAGGTAAATACCTTAAAAAAATTTATTATTTTATATATATAAATAATTTACACCGCGCCTTGTAAGACACAGTAATTTTAAAATAAGTTTTATAAATATAGCAGGCTGTTAAGTATAAGCAGGAAAGTTAACTAATAGTATAAGAAATTTAATAAAATAATTATTATATAAAAAATAAGTTGCGCGCGCGAAAGACTAGCTAGCTATTATTAAATTAATAAACTAGTAAGTAGTTTTTAAGCCAGGCTTAGCTAAAAGTACTAGTAATATAAAGTAGCGCTACTTATACTATAAACTATAATTAACTAATAGTATAAGTAAAATAAAATAATAATACTTACTTATTAAGCTACGCTAGCTTTTTAAGCTACTTTTTACTATTAATATAGGTAGGATAAAATAATAATATTTACTTTTTAAGCTGCACGGGCGCGGAAACTTTACCCTAGTAAGTAAAATAATAATACTTACTTTTTTAACTACACTAGCTAGTAATTTTTACACCCGGGGGGTAAAATAGTAATACTTGCTTTTTTAATATTACTTTAATAATTTTTTTAATAAGGGGAAAATAGTAATACTTGCTTTTATAGCTTTATTAACTTTTTAGGGTATTTTTAATAAGTATAGCATAACCTTTTTAGGGCTAGGCAAGGCACTTTTAATAAATATAATATAACCTTAATACTTACTTTTTTAGCTATAGGGGTAGTAATTACTACTTTTTAAAAATATAGTAATACTAGCTTTTTAAGGTATTTTTAATAAGTATAGTATAACTTTAATACTTATTACTTTAGTTATAAAGATAGTAATTACTACCCCTTAAGGGCAGGCAGTAATACTTATTTTTTAAGACACTTTTAATAAGTACCGCGTAACCTTATTAATACTTGCTTTTTTAATTATAAAGGTAGTAATTACTATCCCTTAAGGGTAGGTAGTAATACTTACTTTTTAAGGTATTATTAATAAAAATAGTTATTACTACCCCTTAAGGGCAGGCAGTAATACTTACTTTTTAAAATATTTTTAATAAAAATAGTAATTATTATTTCTTAAGGGCAGGTAGTAATACTTGCTTTTTAAGGCACTTTTAATAAGTATAGTATAACCTTAATACTTGCTTTTTTAGCTATAAGGGTAGCTATTATTACCTTTTAAGGGTAAGTAGTAATACTTACTTTTTAAAATATTATTAATAAAAATAACTATTACTGCCCCTTAAGGGCAGGTAGTAATATTTACTTTTTAAGGCACTTTTAATAAAAATAGCTATTACTACCCCTTAAGGGCAGGTAGTAATACTTACTTTTTAAGGTATTTTTAATAAGTATAATATAACCTTAATACTTGCTTTTTTAGCTATAAGGGCAGTTATTACTACCCCTTAAAAGTAGGTAGTAATACTTGCTTTTTAAAGTACTTTTAATAAAAATAAGTATTACTACCCCTTAAGGGCAGGCAGTAATATTTACTTTTTAAGGTACTTTTAATAAAAATAAGTATTACTACCCCTTAAAGGTAGGTAGTAATACTTATTTTTTAAGGTATTTTTAGTAAAAATAATAATTACTACCCCTTAAAAGTAGGTAGTAATACTTGCTTTTTAAGGCACTTTTAATAAAAATAGCTATTATTACCCCTTAAAGGCAGGCAGTAATACTTACTTTTTAAAATACTTTTAATAAAAATAGCTATTATTACCTCTTAAGGGCAGGTAATAATATTTACTTTTTAAAGTATTATTAATAAAAATAGTAATTATTACTTTTTAAGGGCAGGTAATAATACTWGCTTTTTAAGGTACTTTTAATAAGTATAATATAACCTTAATACTTACTTTTTTAGCTACAAGGGTAATAATTACTACCCCTTAAGGGCAGGTAGTAATACTTGCTTTTTAAAGTATTATTAGTAAAAATAGCTATTACTACCCCTTAAAAAAAAATAGCTATTACTACCCCTTAAGGGCAGGTAATAATACTTACTTTTTAAAATACTTTTAATAAAAATAGCTATTACTGCCCCTTAAGGGCAGGTAATAATACTTACTTTTTAAAATACTTTTAATAAAAATAGCTATTACTGCCCCTTAAGGGCAGGTAATAATACTTATTTTTTAAGGTACTTTTAATAAAAATAGTAATTACTGCCCCTTAAGGGTAGGTAATAATACTTACTTTTTAAGGCACTTTTAATAAAAATAGCTATTACTGCCCCTTAAGGGCAGGTAGTAATACTTATTTTTTAAAGTACTTTTAGTAAAAATAGTTATTACTACCCCTTAAGGGCAGGTAATAATATTAACTTTTTAAAATACTTTTAGTAAGTGTAGCATAATTTTAATACTTGCTTTTTTAGTTATAAAAGTAATAATTACTACCCCTTAAGGGCAGGTAGTAATACTTGCTTTTTAAAATATTATTAATAAAAATAGCTATTACTACCCCTTAAAGGCAGGTAGTAATACTTGCTTTTTAAGGCACTATTAATAAAAATAATTATTATTACCTTTTAAGGGCAGGCAGTAATACTTGCTTTTTAAAATACTTTTAATAAAAATAGTAATTACTACCCCTTAAGGGCAGGTAATAATACTTATTTTTTAAGGCACTTTTAGTAAGTATAATATAACCTTAATACTTATTTTTTTAGCTATAAAAATAGCTATTACTGCCCTTTAAAAGCAAGTAATAACACTTACTTTTTAAAATACTATTAATAAAAATAGCTATTATTACCCCTTAAGGGTAGGTAGTAATACTTGCTTTTTAAAATATTTTTAATAAAAATAGCTATTACTGCCTTTTAAAGGCAGGTAGTAATACTTACTTTTTAAGGCACTTTTAATAAATATAGTATAATTTTAACACTTGCTTTTTTAGCTATAAAGGTAGCTATTACTACCCTTTAAAAGCAGGTAATAATACTTACTTTTTAAGGCACTTTTAGTAAGTACCGCGTAACCTTATTAACACTTACTTTTTTAATTATAAAAGTAATTATTATTATTTTTTAAGGGCAGGTAGTAACACTTACTTTTTAAGGTACTTTTAATAAAAATAGGTATTACTACCTTTTAAGGGCAGGCAGTAATATTTACTTTTTAAAATACTTTTAATAAAAATAAGTATTACTACCCTTTAAGGGCAGGCAGTAATACTTACTTTTTAAAACACTTTTAATAAAAATAGTTATTACTACCCCTTAAGGGCAGGCAGTAATACTTGCTTTTTAAAGCACTTTTAATAAAAATAGCTATTACTACCCCTTAAGGGTAGGTAGTAATACTTACTTTTTAAGATATTATTAATAAAAATAGCTATTACTACCCCTTAAGGGAAGGTAGTAATACTTACTTTTTAAGATATTATTAATAAAAATAGCTATTACTACCCCTTAAGGGCAGGTAATAATATTTATTTTTTAAGGTATTTTTAATAAAAATAGCTATTACTGCCCTTTAAGGGCAGGCAGTAATACTTACTTTTTAAAATACTTTTAATAAAAATAACTATTACTACCTTTTAAGGGCAGGTAATAATACTTATTTTTTAAAATACTTTTAATAAATATAGTATAATCTTAATACTTGCTTTTTTAGCTATAAAAATAGCTATTACTACCTTTTAAGGGCAGGTAGTAATACTTATTTTTTAAAATACTATTAGTAAAAATAGCTATTACTGCCCCTTAAAAACAGGTAGTAATACTTACTTTTTAAAACACTTTTAGTAAGTACCGCGTAATTTTATTAATACTTACTTTTTTAGTTATAAGGGTAGTTATTACTGCCCCTTAAGGGCAAGTAATAATACTTACTTTTTTAGGTATTTTTAGCAAGTATAGTATAACCTTAATACTTTAGTAATTTCTTTACTAGTAAGTTACTAAAATATTTCTTCCTTTTAACCCAAACCCTTAAACACGTTTTTCTTATATAATAAATAAAAAATTAAAAAATTAATAATTATTTTTAATATATTATATAAAAAAATAGTATATTATTAATAACCCTTAATATATTTTTTAATTAAATATTATAAAAATA
>NW_020797909.1:342536-346145 GCF_003369625.1 Aspergillus mulundensis | reverse complement strand
ATTATTTTTTAAATAAAATTTTTAAAATTTTTAATAAAATAAATATTTTACTAGTTTTTATTTAGGGATTAATATAAATATTTTTTTATTAGTAATTAAATAAAGTACAGTTTTTTACCCTTGGATCTGTGGGTCCACTAAATAGGCTATCCTAAAAATTAGCCATATTAGTAAGCCACCTAGTAGTAAATTCTAGGCAGCGATTTTAGCCACTAAGCTTAGTATTAGTATTATACTAAAGCCCTAATATTAGGCCCCTTTCCCTAGCCTTTATATAAAAATAATTTTAGCTACTTAGGAGAAAATCCTTAGGGCGCTGATTAGGGCTAGTAGCCCTAGGATCACAATCCCAAATAATTAAATATTTTTCCTGTTTTTTAAGGGCCTTAATAAAGCCTCCAGCCCAAATATGCCAATTTTTTTAATCCTAATTAGGATCTACAACCCATGTCCCAATTAGGGTTAAAAATAAGGCTAGGGCAGTAAAAAAATTACCCTTTTTAATTACTAAAAATTTTAAAAATACTTCCTTAATACCTATTTCCTATTTAAAAAGGCCTCCAGCCTCTTAATTAGCTTGCTGGGTTCCATTTAAAAATAATAATATATTAAAATAAATATAAATATTGCCAAGGCGGTGAAGGTAAGCCAAAAATTTATTAATTTAGTTAGGTAATATTATAAAGTTAAATAATAGCTCTAGTAAAGGCCTATTTTAATTTATTAAAAGTTCTTTTTTTTTTAAAAAGTCAGGGGTCTTGCTTACCTAATTATTTATTATTACTAAGTTATTTTTGGTACCTGGGGGATTAGGGTGAAGTTTTTTATTACTTAGTTATATTAATAGTTGCTTTAAAACATAAAAAAGACTTTTTTTTAGGGGGGGGGGGCAGGTATTTATACCTTTGCCAAGCTAAAAAACAGGCACTAGTAGTAAGTAAGGTTTTAAGCAAGCCACTAGCGCCTTGGTAATTATATAGCACCTTGCTTAGTAACTAGCGCCTTGGCAAGCCCACTAGTGGCTTGGTAAACCTATTAAAAACTTACTTAGTTATTAATATCTTGGCAAAGCTACTAGCGCCTTGGTAAATTCTTGCTTACCACTAGCGCCTAATTTATGGCTTGGCAAAGGTATATAAACCCGGCCTCCCCCCCTATTAAAATTTATTTTTTTTTACCACCACCACCACCATTAACACCACCAACACCACCAATAACAATTTTTTTTATACTTTTTTACTCTTTGGCCTTTACTATCTTAGGGTTTAGGGTTTTACCCTAAAAAAAACCAAAAAAAATACCTCAAATTCCTGGTCTTCCTGAATTTCTTATTTTTCATAAAAAATTCCGCTTTCTTTTATGCACCCGATGTCTTAAAGCGCTCCACCCCACCAAAATCCTTAATTATGTGACTTAATATTATCCTAGAAAGGAGATTAGTCAGCAATCTCTTAGTCAGCTTAATCTCCAGTCCCTAAAGCTTAGTCATTAAGTAATTTACCAAAAACCTGAGCTTATTTAGCCACTGGATGGCCTAGAGGCCCCTAGGAATGGGTTTCAATGCCAAGAATATGGTAAAATTTGCCTAAGCGGTGACATCATGTAATATCATATTAGGGAATAACACAAAACAACTGGCAAAGCTTAATAAAACACCTTAATTCAATAAATTAAGCTCCAAAGCCTAACTAGGGATACCTACCTTTTCTAGGTTACCATGGCAACACATAACACATCTAATAACACTAGCCTAGGGTTAGGGTTAGCGTCGCGAAAATAGCCTTATCCTTAGTCAACATCAACACCTAGCAGTCCAGCAAAACCAAGCTAAACCCGCCCCCAAATTCATTCACCGCCTTTAAAAGCCTTGGCAATATCACCTAGCCCAGCTAGCCTAATTAGGCAATAACACCAAGCCCTAATTACCTTTATTAGGGCTTTAACAACTATCCAGTTAACTAGTGCAACTTATAAAGCCCATGGGTTTTATAATAAGTCTTACTACCCCGCCTTCCTAAATAGGAAAGATTCTGCAGATCTTTAAAAACTATTTAAATTTAACCCTCATCATGCAAAATACCTTTTTGCTGTTATTTACCGCCTTCTTCTTTAGGGCCATGGTAAAATTCTAATTACTTTAAGGCCCGCTCTGCAATCCCTAAACACCTTTAACCCTAAAGGTAAAACACTAAAGCCATTCAGGGGTCTTTAAAATATTACCTTACTAAAGGCCTATGCGCTAATTTTCCGAGCTTACGTTATCTTTATGTTAAATTCTTTTAGGGTTTTGAATAGGGGTGGGCCAGCCTCCTACCAAGGCCTTTACTAGCTTAGTTAGCCTTAAACACATGGCCTAGAGCGGTTTAGCGCCTTTTTAAATACCATACCTTTGGCAGAAAACCAAGGCGGTGAGCCCCTATTAGTTAATAAAAACCTAGTTAACCTGGATGATAATAATTTTAATAAGGATCTTAATAATAACACTTAAAAATTTAGCCCTAACCCTAATTTTAACCCTAGGGTTGCAAATTTGGACCTAGGGTTTAAAAACTTGCTTATTAAGCAAGGCATAACTAAGCTGTTGCCCCTGGTGATCGCCCTAGTGAAGGAACACACTAATAAGCTAATAACAACACCCCTAAACGCCTTTCTGGCGTGTTACTCACGTGATAACAAGCGCAACTGTTTCAGATATTTAGGGGTAATTAGTTAGCATTTTTCGGCTATTATCAAGTGTCACCAATATCTATTTTTAGCCTACTATTATAATAAAATTGTTTACACCCAGCCCGCCCATGACAAAGCCAAAATGGTCGATTTTTTTGATAATTGGATGACTAAGTGGTTCACCGCCCGGGCAGAATCCCTACTAGGCCATGTGTTAGCCCTGCGAAATATTACCTTTTTAATTACTAAGCATGACACATCCCTGGGTGATATTAGTCTCTTGGCACCAGACCTCTTAAAATACTAAGATTTCTGAATTTCACGTGATGAGCTCAGCACCTTCCTAGTCCATGTAATTATGTTATTGGCGCGTTGCCTAGGCAACAAGCTATTTTTGGATTTTTTAAATTTTGAAGAGTTTTAGAAAATTGGCCTTACCCTGGCATCTGCCTTAGAATATAAGATTATTAGTGAGATTACTAATAATTTCTTTATTCTCCAAAACCCTAGGGCTCAGGAAGCGTCTGAAACCCTAATTTCTAGGGTTACTAAATCAGAAAACCTAGGGTTTTGGTTTGAATCAGCAACTAGGGATGGTCAGGTGACCTGGGAAATCAAAGAAACTAGGGCTAGGGCCTATTTAAAGGCCTCCAAGGCCTTTATTAGGGAGCTTCTAGCCCTATGTCACATGACTAGTGGGGCCCCGGCACGTGGCACTAAGATTAATTAGGTAATCTGGTGTAATTTACCTACCACCCCTAGGAATATATTTTTGGACCCCGCAACACACCTCTTTGTCATCCAATTGGCCTATTTAAAAAATATGGCCCGCTTAGGCTTAGCCGCTAATTCACTAAGAGTTCTACCAGAGTCTCTTTCCTATTTGGTACTAGTCTACCTTGCTGCCATTCGCCCATTTGAAGAATTCCTAATTTTGCAACT
>NW_020797909.1:340295-341946 GCF_003369625.1 Aspergillus mulundensis | reverse complement strand
GGCTCCAAGCTTACCTAAGCTGGATCTTGGCATTCTAGACCATGTGTTACAGGAATTTCTCCAGGATAACTCAGTAATATTTTAATCCCCTAAGCAACGTGTTGCTTTGAATTTTTTATTTAGGAAGTTACCCTACCTTTTTATTATGTTACCTACTGCAGGGGGCAAAACAATACTTTTCCTATTAGGGGCTAGCTTGGCCAGTTAGAAAATAACTATTATTATCTCCCCACTGGTTGCCCTGAAAATTGACCTTTTTAATAAGGCATTAAAATTAGGGCTTTAACCAATGTTGTGGGATGATACTAACCCTAGTTATGTGACTACCCGCCTTTTATTAGTCTAGATTAAGCATGTGAATAGCCCTAAGTTCCTAGGGTTTCTCCAAGGCCTTGCCAAGAAGAATAAGGTTAAGCAAATTATCTGGGATGAATGTCACATGATCCCGCTGACTCAGCATTACCGATTAGTCATAAACCGCGCTAGTCAGGTGCTTATGTCAGTAATCCCGCATGTGTTCAGCTTGGCTACCCTAACACCTGCCACCAAAAAATCGCTCATATCAATATTTTAGCTAGACCTATTTGGGGGTCAGATTCCGACTATTTAAGCGGATCTAACCCTAAAAAATATGGCCTATTACGTCATCCAGTTTTATCCACCAAAGGCTAGTTATTATTTAAAACTACTAAGCCTAATTGGGAAATTTACTCGAAAAAATCAGGGGTCTAGGCCTTAATTTTTGGTGTTTTGCATGATGAAACAAACACTGCATTAGCTATACAACAGGCTAGTATCGGAATTCGGAGAAACTATCGCCCGGGTCTATGGTAATCAATCTAACAATGAAAAATCGGCAGAATTAGACCGCTTTCAGGGCGGTAAGGCCTGGTTGCTCATAGCAACCAATGCTTTGGGAGCTGGTTTTGACTTTAAAAACATTGAAATTGTTGTTCACCTAGGGGGTGCCTGGGGCCTATCAGATTTTATGCAGGAATCTGGTAGGGCTGGGCGGAACCCTAAGTCACGTGGCTGGTCTTACTGCTTAGTCAGCCCAGATAACCTAAAATTTAGGGTTAACGATACTCAGGAACGCCAAGAACACCAGAAATATCTAAATGAGGCAATTTGTCGACGCCGGCCAATTTCAATGAATTTTAATGAGAAAATTGAGTCATGTGACCCCAGCTGGGCCCTCTGCGATCTTTGCCAAGCCCGAATGGACCAGTCTAACCCAGTTAGGCAGGCGGTGAAGGCCTCCTACCAAACACATGAGGAACAATTAGACTTCTTAGTGTTTGCAGTTCAGATGTTTCAGTTAGAAATTTGCATAGGGTATTAGAAACATGCTTCAGGTAAGCCCTAAGCCCTAATTTCCTATTTAGGAAATAGCTACTAATTATTTTTAGATAAGAAAAAGGCTAGGAATAAGGTTTTTCCAAAGTGGAAACACCCTATGGAGGATTGCCCTAAATTTTAATAATATTTTCCTACTATTGCAGAAGTTAGGGCTGCCTTAGGTAATCCACCTAAGGATTCTTGCTRTTTTAGTTGTTTTTTACCAACAAAAGCTTGCAAGGGGCCCCTAAGAACTGACTCAGGTTCTTGCTTTGCCAGCCATTTAATTCTCCTATTTTGGCGAATAATAACT